>NW_027413762.1:284932-424858 GCF_048544455.1 Silene latifolia
ACTTCTATGTTACTCTTGTGTTACTCTTGTTACTACTAAAATACTTTTGTGTTACTCCTAAGTTACTCTTGTGTTACTGATAAGACCGCATTTTATCCCATTTTGCTATCAGTTTTAATCCCATTTCATCCCTTAATACATACAACCACTAGCTATTTAGAGTGATTTCTACGTATAAATAACTTTCCCCGTTCCCGACTCGTCTTTTGAGAATAGTTCAAGGTTTTCCTACCTTTTACTTTACATTTTGCTAGGAGGCCGTTTGTGAGTACGAGGTGGAGCATGGGAGTCGAAGCCCCCGAGCCGGACAAGGTGGAGGAGAAGTCAAACAAGTAAGAAAAGGCCAAGAAGCACTTTGGAGCCAAAAATGGAGCAATCCTACCATCTGGTGAAATTTCTCCTATCGAGCGAAAGTTTCTCCCGCCGGGTAAAATTTCGCCCTCCGTCAGATTTCGCAATTTGACTTAATTTTCCATCTAGTGAAAACTTTCACCCACCGGGTTAAATTTCACCCGCGGGTTTCGTATGTTTTATGTCTTGTGGGCTTTTGTATTAGACTTCCATATAAATAGCTAACACCTAAATTAAAAACCTAAGTTTCATTTGGGTGAAAATCTAGGGTTATTTAGAGAGAAAAACTTGCTACAATTGTAATCTTTTCTTAATCAAAGAATTAATCTTTCCTTAATTATAACTTAATTACTCTTTAGTTTATGTTAGATCTACTCATTACAATAGTTTACATCTTGTTATTTGGTTGTAATTTGAAGATTGGTGAAGACTCATCTTCCATTTAATCCAAGATTGCAACTTTATCTCTTGTTGGTATAATTCCTTCTCTAGTTTGTTTACCTTTCAGATGTTTAACATATTCAAGTTTTCTTAATTACTTTATCTTTACAACATGCTTTCTTCTACTTGTTTCATGTCAAAGTCTTCATCTTTTGTGTTTGTTCTTATCAACATGGGTGAGTAGATTCATACAAGGATGGAGGGGGGTCTTATATATATAGAGTTATATGGTTGGATTATGACATAGGGAGACTACAATCCTTGAGTATATACTTGCTAGTTTTATCATACACATAAAGTGTTTGTGAAAATGCTTGAATGAGAATTTAGGTGTTTGCACTATCTTTTCTACTTGTTGGGTGAGAGTTTGACTAGTATCTAGGAATTACATGATAAAATTGTGAGTTTAGGTAATTAATTGAGGACTTAATCGATCTTTACCTAGGGTTAGTCTCACATCGAGATATTGGGTCTTTCCTTTAAAATCACTCTTGGATTATGTTAATCTATGTGTACTTCCTCCTTTATCTATATAAGTGAACCTGAACATCCTAGTTTGCTCAATCATTGTTTCTTATCGTTCTAGTAATCACTTGACTTTTTTTTTTTTGCTAAAATGTAAGAAATCTCATTAATGATCAAAAATCCGCATTACATACTACTCAATGAACACAAATTTAGTGCTAATATTACATCAAATGCACTCTAGACAACCAAAGTTTATCATTATCATTGATAAACTTAGGACTGAAAACTCTAATCCTTGTATGGATAGCACGCCAAACTTGCTCAGCTATTAATTCAGGTCATGAAACCTTAAAGAAAAGCCTAGCCTCATTACGCTAGTTCCAGATCAGGTACCAAGCCGCCAGAAGAATAGCAGTGGTCACCTGTTTCCTCAGCTTGCTCCATCTCTTCTTCCTGATACACTGCAATTGATTAGTAGCATCTAGCCGAGCACCCAACTTCACAGCCAGAGAACTATAGATCTTATGGCTGAAGCTGCACTCTTGAAATAGATGGGCATGACTCTCAGTAGCAAGAGCACAGATACAGCACTTGTCATCATTAGAGATCTGCAATTTAAATAACTTCTCCTTCAGCATTAAAGCATGACTTGCAATAAGCCAGGCAATGAAGCAATGCTTAGGAGGAGAAACAGCATTCCAAACAGATATATGCCAGCCAACTACTGGCCTTTTTTCTCTCAACCAAGAATAGCACGACTTCACAGAATAGTCACCAACACCTATACTCCAGACTCCATCAGAAAACCCTTCCTTGATAGTATCTCTAACATGACAAACTTTCCTCCAATGCCAGCTGGTATCAGAGGATGGATTATAGGATTGCCAGGACTGCCCCTTTAAATACACATGATGCACCCACTGGACCCATAGCTTATCAGGCTTCACTGATAGCCACCAGACCAGCTTGCCAATAGTAGCAATATTCCAGATTGAACTGACCCTAAGACCAAGTCCCCCTTCCTTCTGAGGAACACAAGCCTTATACCAGGCAAGTAAAGGAGCTTTATTATGCTCAGTACTCCCTTCCCACAAGAAATTCCTGCAAATGGCATCTACTCTATTTATGACTCCTTTAGGCAACACAAATAAAGAGGCCCAGTAACTAGACATGGTAGAGAGCACTGATTTAACAAGGACAAACCTCCCTGCAAAAGAAAGTTTCTTAGCTCCAAGACACCTGATCCTCTCAACTATTTTATCAATGAGTACCCCACAGTCACTCTTTTTTAACCTACCTGCTGTAATAGGAACACCTAGATATTTAAAAGGCAAGGTGCCTTCTTTAATACCAGAAACAGACAAGATATCCATTTTTAAACCAGATGGAATACCATTGAAATAAGCAAAGGACTTCTGTAGGTTCATCTTAAGCCCTGAAGCTCTGGAAAAGGATTTATAAGCCCTCAGCAAGACCATAATAGACTGTGCATTCCCTTTACAGAATAAAAGTAAATCATCTGCAAACATCAGATGAGTAAGCCTCATAGGTTTGCAAAGGGGATGAAAATGAAATGGCAACTTATCAGTAGCACATTCAATGATTCTTGTGAAATATTCCATACACAGAGTGAAGAGTAGTGGGGACATAGGGTCACCTTGCCTCAGACCTCTCTTCCCAGGAAAGAAACCAAAGTTATCCCCATTAAGACTGAGAGTATATGTAGCACTACTCACACATTCCATGATAAGCCTTCTAAAAGAAGCTGGGAAATTAAAAGCATCAAGGATCTCAGCTAAAAATTCCCAACTAACTAAGTCATAGGCTTTCATCAGATCCATTTTAAACATACAACGAGCAGAGCAAGACTGTCTGTTGTACAATCTCACCAGATCTTGACACACCATTATGTTTTCTAGTATACTTCTCCCTTTTATAAACCCTCCCTGATTCTTTCTAATCAACTCAGGCAAAACAAGAGCCAGTCTATTGCACAAAATTTTGGATATACACTCGTAGAGAACATTGCAGCAGGCAATGGGTCTGAATTGATGAACATAAGTGGGCATCTTGCATTTAGGTATCAGAGTAACAGTAGTAGCATTCAACTGTTTGAGAAGTTTACAAGAATTAAAAACATCTTGAACAGCAGCACAAACTTCATCACCAATAACTGTCCAGAAATCCTTAAAGAAAGCACTTGAATAACCATCAAGTCCAGGTGCTTTATGATCAGGGATTGAAAAAATGGCTGCTTTGATCTCCTGATCAGTCACAGGGAGTACAAGAATATCCTGAAGACTAGCATCACACACCCTTCCTCTCTTGATGATCTGAAAGTTAACTTTGTCAGTGTGGACAGCAGTCCCCAAGAGCTCCTTGTAATATTTTAAGAATGCTTCTTTAACAGCCTGGGGAGCAGAATGTTCCTGTCCCTTAGAATCTTTCACACACATGACCTGATTCCTAAGAATACGGCTCCTTATGACTCCATGGAAATACTTTTGAGTTATAATCTCCATCTTTACACCATGCTAATTTGGCTTTTTGACAGAGAAACAAGTTACAGTCAGCTTGTAATTTCTTGTACTCCTCAGCAGCTTGATTCTACATGGTCAACATCTGCTGATTACTAGGATCATCAATGAGCTTGGTCTGAATGGCCTCAAGATTCCTTAAAGCCAAAGCAGCAGCATTTTCAATATCAGCAAAGTGATCTTTGTTAAATTGTCTTAGATGGACCTTTAAACTTTTTAATTTCCTAACCACTTGAAACATCTTAGTACCCTGACATGTATAGTCCACCAGCCAATTAAATTTGGAATAAAGCTTTTATCCTTACCCCACATATTGTAATATTTAAAAGGCCTCTTGAAATTATCAGACTGATCAGAGCTCTTAATAATGCAAGGAGTATGGTCAAAAGTTCCTTCAGGAAGAAAATGGGCATACATGGAAGGCATCTTCTGACTCCACTCACTGTTAATAAGTACTCTGTCTAGCCTACTGAAAACTCTGGTGCTTGCATCCTGTTTATTATTCCATGTGTAATAGGCCCCTTGGGCAGGACTATCAACTAGACAACAAGCATCCAAACAACTCTGAAACTCATCAATCTCTGGATCAGTACTAGTACCACCAAGCCTCTCAGTGTGAGATAGCACATAATTAAAATCTCCAGCTGCCATCCAAGGCCCATTAATGATAGATGCAAAGTTGATAAGCTGATTCCATAAACTTCTTCTATCAACAAGGTCATTAAAAGCATAAACCATAGAGATAAAAAATTGAGTAGTAGAAGCAACTTCGGTAACTTTCATGTTGATGCATTGAGCAGAAAATTCATAGAAATCAAGAATAAAAATAGTTGGATTCCATAGTATCCAAACTCTACCTCCTTTGTGCCAACTATTATTAGTAGCTATACTCCAACCATCAACCATTAAGCTATTTATAATATTTAGAGACAAGGCCTTAACCTTTATCTCAAGGAGCCCAAACAGACCTACCTTATTCATATGCATGAACCACTTAACATGTTTTTGTTTGGTAGGATTATTCAGGCCCCTAACATTCCAAAACCCAAGGTTATGCATTCCTCACCACAAGGTGAGGAACACTACCACTTATCCCAATGCCTACCTTGGGTGTAGGAGTATTCAAGGTTTCTAGAAAGGTATGTTGCCCAAATCTATGTACAGTATACCCTCCTTCACTGATATCTTGTCTACTGAGTCTCCCTATTGCAGTAGCCTTAGCAAGAGCAGGAGCAGGCCCCATAGAATAAGTCCCAGAGGATTGCCAAACCACGGGGATTTGACGTTGTGTTTCAACAGGGATAGTTGCTGCTATAACTACAGCAGGGGGAGAATGGACTGGAGTCTTGACTGGTTTATCTTTCTGAACATTCCCAGTAGATTTGGTCTTAGGTTTCCATACTTTTGCAGCAGGTTTCTTGGTATTAGGCACCACAACCTGTGTCTTCTTAGTTCTCCTACACTCAGCAGTAGTATGCCCAATACCTTTACAACCAGCACACACCACAGGCTTCCATTCAAACTTAACATCAATAATAACGAGATCACCATGTTCATCTAAAAACTGAACTTTGTCAGGTAGAGGGTCACCAATCATTAATTCAATCATAACCCTAGCATACCAAATCCTAGTTTTATCCTCTGTAGCCAAATCACACTTGATAAACTTCCCAATTAGTCCTGAGATACGAGCAAGACCTTTACCCCAGAATTTCAGAGGGAGTTTACGTAACTTGACCCATACAGGAACAGATTTAACTTCATGCTTAACAAGTTCCACATCAGGGGTCCAAGACTTAACTATGAGGGGCTTATTGTCAAAAAGGAAGTGACCTTGCCTTAAGACAGCATCTTTAGCAGCCTTTGAGAGAAAGCGTACCATGAACACACCATTAGGTAAAAAGGAAAGCTTATCTACCTGATGATTAATCCATAGTCTCCTGGTGTAGCCTTCAACAATGTCCCAGGGAGGGTTAGCTCCTAGGATAAAGCAATAGACAGAGTTCTTCCAGTATTCAAGCTCCACCTTCACTTCCTCAGCAGTAAATTGAAGTAAACCAGAAGGTTCCTCCTCAATGACTGGCAAAGACGTGACATTGTTGGTATCCTCTGCCTCCTCTGTTTCATCTTCCACCAAGACCTCGAGATTCAAAGCAGGAATTCCGACAACTTCATGAACGGCTTTCTCCTTAAGAACATCCGCACTTGTAGGTCCTTGGGTAGATTTGGTTAGAGCTGGAAATTCTTCATTACTAGCATGAGAAAGAAGATCGAATTTATTGTTACAAACAGTTTCTGAATTTTTTTGAGTTTTTGATGAATTTTTTAGTGTTGTTTTCGATGGGGATTTCGCAGCAGTCATTGTTGAAATCTAGGGTTTCTTTTTTGGAATTTCTTAGCTTTTTCTCTCTCTATCTCTAACCATTCTTTTTAATCCAATCTTTCTTTCTTGTAATCACTTGACTTTTAATTTCTTTAACCTTAATCTCTTTAGTTAGTCTTAAAACCAACTCATCACCTTAGATTGAACTAAACTAGTGTCTAGACAAACAATCCTAAAACCATAATAACCGTCCTTTGGGTTCGACCCTCACATACACACGACAACCTCGTACACTTGTGATGAATAAATATAAAATTTGACAACAGTTACTCCTATGCTACTCCTATAGTCCTTGTATTACTCTTGTGTTATTCCTATGTTAGTCTTGTTTTACTCCTATGTTACTTTTGTGTTACTCCTATTGTCCTACGTATAAGGTAAAATTTTATTTAAGATCGTTGGTTGGTTTATTTGGACTTGTTTCATCATCAACACTCAAGTAAGACGAGTTAAGACAAGTTAAGACGGTCAAACTGCATAATATTTGGTAACTCACTTGACATAATGAAACAAAATCCATGTATGAATCGGCTTTGCTTTTGAAACTAACTAAATTGTCTATAAGGACGTACTAAATATTCAAACGACAAAAGTTTGAATTAATCATTTATTTGGATCTTTATTTTTGTCGTCTATGCAAGAGTCGAACCCACACCTTGTGTCATAACACAATGCTCTACCAATTTGAGCTAAGAGACGTCATAATTCATATATACTCTTTTTTTTTTGGTAAAATGTGAGCTTTGATTAATATATCAACAAATTATACAGTTTTGAGTACACTTTGAGATCTTCCATAACTTTCATTAGATTTAAGATAAGACAAACTTATAAGACTTGAATATCTAGTCTAATTAGCCAATCTTTATCTCGATGCAAGACATGCTTCTCCATTTTCTGCAAAATCCTGGAATGCATCATCATCCTCAACTCTTTAATAATCTGCACATGCCTCCTAAGCTTCAGTTTAATTCGACAGGAATTTCTCTCATGCCAAATAGTATACCAGCAAGCAAGTTTAGCCACTCTGCACACCTTTCTCTGCAACTTTGAACTGCTACCACTTCCATCCAAGCTCAGTTGCAGCCACTGCTCAATCTCTGCTAAACTATGGGCACTATATAGATAATCTTTAAACAAATGGTCATGTGATTCCTCTCCCTGTTCACATAAAACACAGCTAGTAGTCGCACACAAACCCCATTAGAACAGTATTCCCCTAGTATGCAATGCCTCATGCTGAATTAACCAACCAATAAAAGAATGTTTTGGAACATTCCAGTTATCTCATATAGCCTTATACCACTGAACAGGGGGGTGTGATCCCTGCATCCAGTGATATCCAGAGTCAATTGTATATCCTCTAGTACTAGCTATCCGCTGACTACCCTGATAACCACCAGCCAGTGTATCCCTGACTTTGCATATCTTCCTCCAATTCCAATTGGAATCAGGAAGAGGTTAATAAGTAAGCCAATCTTCACCTTTTAAGTAGACATGATCAATCCAAACCACCCACAATCTATCTGCCTTAGTATAAATCCAGTTAACTAGCTTGCCAACATTAGCTATATTCCACACCCCAGCTTCCTTAATATCTAACCCTCCTTCCTTCTTACTGCAACAAACTTTGTCCCAGGCCACAAGGGGACTCTTGTGATATTTAGTATCCCCATTCCAAATGTAGTTCCTACATATAGCCTCAATTCTCCTGACAACCCCTTTTGGGATCAAAAATATAGAGGCCCAATAGTTTTGTAGTGTGTTAAAAACTGACTTGATGAGCACAAGTCTACCAGCATAGCTTAGTTTCCTTGTACCAATTCCCCTCACTTTAGCTAAAATATTTCAATCAAGATGTTTCAGTCTTGCCTTGTAAGCCTGCCTACTTGAATTAGGATCCCCAAGTACTTAAAGGGGAGCACCCCTTCCTGGAAACCTGAAATCTAGGTGATATCCTGCTTCAAAGTATCAATCACCCCACTGAACACTACCTCTGATTTAGCTGCATTGACTTGTAAACCAGAGGTAGCAGAGAATGTAGATATGGCCCTTAGCATCAACATGATTGATCTGGCATCACCCTTATAGAACATTAGGAGGTCATCAGCAAATAGTAAATGAGTTAGTTTAAAACTTTTACATAAAGGATGATAACTAGAGAACCAGTTGTTTATGGCAAAGTCTATTACTCTGGTAAGATATTTCATGCAAAGACAAAAGACAAGGGGAGAAATGGGATCACCTTGTCTCAGACCCCTCCTCCCTTTAAAGTAAACAAACTAAGCCCCATTTAGACAGAGAGAATAGGATGTAGAGGAAACACAAGTCATTATCATCTGCCTAAACTTCTCAGGGAAATCAAGTACGTGCATTCAACATTTGGTCCACAAAATGCCATTCTATTGAATCATAAGCTTTTTGTAAATCCAGTTTGAACATGCATCTAGGTGAAGCCATCCCTCTACCATAATACCTGATCAGATCTTGACAAATAAGAATGTTCTCTATAATACTCCTTCCTTTAACAAAGGCCCCCTGATTCCTACTGATAATATCTGGTAACACCAATGCCAATCTATTGCACATGATTTTAGAAATTGACTTATATAAAACATTACAACATGATATGGGCCTGAAATGTATCACACTAGTTGGTCTTTCCATTTTGGGAATCAGTGTAATCACAGTGGAATTCACCTGAGCCAGTAGCTGACCAGTATCAAAGAAATTAATCACTGCAACACAAATTTCATCTCCTATGACATCCTAGGCATCTCTATAGAACTAACTAGAGTATCCATCTGGCCCTGGTGATTTCCCTTTGGGAATGCTAAATATGCTTCCCTTAACTTCCTCAGGTGAAACAGTTTTAGTCAAAATTCTCCAATGTTCCTCAATACAGCATAGCCCTCTTCTGACTATATTCTGATTCACATCAATAGTATCCTTATGTGTACCCAGAAACTCCTGATAGTAATCCAAAAAAGCAAATTGAATAGCATCTCCTTCAGTACATAATACCTCATCTTTATCCTCTATTTGAAATACCTTGTTCAACATCAATATTTTCTTAATAACATGGTGAAAATATGAGGTATTCAAATCTCCTTCTAAAGACCACTGCAACTTTGCTTTCTGTGTTAAAAAGTTATCCATTGCTACTATAATTTCCTTGAGATTGTTGGCTAAGTCCATCTCCTGCTGCATCAATTCTATATTTCCTGGATTATCAATTAATTGTTGCTGAATTTGCTCGAACATAGTACTAGCTATATTTGTGTTATTCTCAATATCGGAAAAGCAAGTTTTGTTAAGGCATTTAAGTACTGGTTTCAGTGCCTTAAGCTTCTTCACTACTCTAAACATTTTAGTGCCAGAGTAAGGTTTCCTCCACTCACTCTCAACAGTCCCCTTAAATGTTTCAGCAGTGCCCCACATATTAAAATACTTAAAGCTTTTTCTTCCTCTTATCTCAGCTCTTCTATCCGTCATGGTACATGGGCAATGATCAAATAATCCTTCAGGGTGAAAGTGAGCAACATAATCCCCAAAGTTCTCCAACCACTCTTGATTACCTATAGCCCTATCAAGTCTACTATAAACCCTCTCAGTGGGCTCCTGTTTGTTAGACCAGGTAAATAAGGCTCCAGTAGCTTGAACATCCTCCAAAGAACATAATGACTCTATGGACATGGGCCACCTGCACGACCAGCCGATCTGTGCGACATGCAGCGGTCTTTTAAAAGCGATTCTCGGCGGCGTAAAAAAATGCTTTCGACCAGACCATTTTAGATCGGTCGGTTTTGTCTCGGCAAGGGTCTCGAAATGATGAAAGAAATGTTCGGAGTCACCACCAAGCATTTGTGTGATGCTTGGAACCCGTTGAAAACCACCTTATACCTAGGTCAACCAAGGCAAAAAGCGGTGTTTGACATAGGTAATAAAGATAAGGAGTCGTCCCTCTTTAGCATCTTATCTCTAGAAATACTCTCGTTCGCCCTCGATAAGATCGTCCACTATCCAAAGTTTCTGAGTAAGAGGTGAAGGTATGTATTGAGAAGCTTTTAATCGGACACCCAATCCCGCCCGCGGTAGCGGCCTCTACTGATTGATCTTGGTTGGTTTAATGCAAAAATTGATAAAAATGGGTAAATGCATGAATGCAATGTAAAGGGGCAGATTTGTCATCTAATCCGTCCTGTATTTGGGTTAACCGAAGTCAGGATCATCCTAGACAAGTGCTGGAAGGGAAGCAGGGTCTGCATCAGGTAGCCTATTGAGGCACGAGCCGACAGGCGATGCAAACAGGCCTGTCCTGGTTTGAAAATTGGAAAATAGTTGGCATGTTTAGGCGCGGGACAGCAGACGATCCAAAAGGATGTCTTCTGCCTGTTTGAAATTGTTTGTAAAATGGTTTGTAAAGAGGTGTTTGAACCCGTCTTGGTTTGAAAAGGTCGTTTAGACCGCTTTTATGTTAATACGAGGAACACGACTTGAATAACCATCATTGTATTGACAATATTCGATGTCGGGTTTGGTTTTGCACTTGACATCAATAGTTTTTATAATGATTATGAACTAATTGTTTTAAGTTCATTTGTTTGTAATTAGTTAATGTTTATCATCGTACTCGGGTTAAAAAATCGACATGGCATGTAGAACCAAGGATGATTTTATATTTATGACTAATATGTTTGTCTTTGAAATGTACATAAATGAAATAAAAGGTTTCTTTTAAAATGTAATTAACCAAATATTATCACCGGAACACGGATTAAACCGTCATGGTATGAGGAACCAAGGGTGAAAATGTTTCATAGTTAAAAGTTTATCATGAGAATGATTTGAAATATTTGAAATGGTAAAAACCGATTACAAATAAGAAAATGAAATAAAAAAAGGAAAGATGAGAGCAAACACGGCTGGATTAAGGCCTGAGAGGGTATTAAGGCGCGAGCCCTCCTGCTACGCAAGTAGCCCCTATCTCCGGCCAAAATCCGGTTTTGGCTCATCTAACCTATATTTGAATCATGTTATGCATGTTTTAGCATGTTATAGTCATAAAACAGATGAAAAACATGAAAGAAGAGGATTTTTACACCCCCATACTTACATGCTAGGCTAGAGACCAGAAATCGAAAAAAGTGTATCAACTTGTTTGGTCGGAAAACTCGGTTGAAAACCGTTTTAGTAATGTAAAGAGTGTTTAGTGATGGTATAGTTGGTCGAGATGATCGGTCACATGATTTAATGCACGATGACGGTACCAAACAATGTGTATGGCTTGTATTTTCGATCGGTATGTCGAAAATACGTGTCGGTTTGTGACTTAAGAAGTCGAGTCAAGAATTTTAAGGGAGAAATGAGGGGCGGACACTCGCGTACCTTCAAATGGTGGCATTTGAGGGGTATTTATATAAAAATGGGTGGTTGTGTGTGTTTTAAGCGAGGTGGCTGCATGGGCTACTCGAAGAGGCGCGAGCCATTTCACGGGTCTTTGAGCTGTCTTGCCACTATCACGCAATTGAAATCATGATTTGTTCTATCCTAGGTTTTGGATGACATGATTTGTGCTTGACCATTCAAGCATTCCGGGAATACTTAACATGGAAGTTTTGAGAAGTTTATTTTATGTGTTTGACTCGGTTTGACTCGTTGTTGGAGTCGGAATTGAATTTTAAGTCTGTTTTTGGTCTGGTGTCGGTTTTAACTCTATTTAGTGTCATTGTGACCCCGTCGTCATGCATTAAACACTCCAGGTACTTTTGAAAAGTTTTGAAATGGTTTGTTTTCGAAATAGTTTTGAGTTTTCTGACGTATAATTGTACAAAACTGTCGATTAAACGCTGCGATTCCTAAGCATGTTGTAGTCCGATAATCATCGGGTGTTAGTCGAAGACTCGACAGAGACTGGGTATCTACAAAGCCCCTACTTTGACTGAGGTTTGGACAGGGCGAAAGGCAAAGTATAGCCCCCAGGTCAATCGAAGATTACAAGCTGGAGACCGAAGCGACGTCAACGCGGTTCGAAAGGTTTCGCGCCAAGGATTTGCCGTCGGGAAGGGTGACGCTGAGGCGACTCGGGGGTACGAGACAAGGACCTGTCATCGGGAACAGTTTAGAGTCTATCGACGGTCCGTGTGGGTCATTTAAAGTCCTTTAGACTACGTACGAAGGTTTGCCAGCCATAGAAAGGTGTCATACCTGAGGCATCTTCGAGATATTTCCTTGGATTGTTTCTTGTTTGCGAGCAAATGCTCACCAGCCGTGTTGCGGATATAATAGGGCTCGCCAGCCGCGTTGAGGGTACATTGTGAGGCTTGCCAGCCATGTTGAAGGTGGCGCATTTTGATGCTCGCGAGCCATGTTGAATGTGCGTTGTGAGGCTCGCCAGCCATGTTGTACATGAGTAAGTGATGCATTTTGAGGCTCGCCAGCCATGTCGAAGGTTCGTTGTGAGGCTCGCCAGCCACATTGTAGGTGCGTTGTGAGGCTCGCCAACCACATTGTACGTGAGTACGTGGTGCGTTTTCAGGCTCGCCAGCCATGTCGAAGGTGGTGATTGACTTTGGGAAATAGCCGTGTTGGACGGGCTTATTCCGAAAAGTCGTTGAGTTAGTGAAATCCGTGGAGAGGTATCTGATATCCTGCTGGGGAATCTCGGTGTTTATATTGGATATTTGTGGTGCCGAAAAGAGATGGGCTTGCGCGCCTGCTCCTGTGGATGGCAGTGATTTCAAATCTCGAAGAGAGGTGACGGTTTTTATTGTCGTTTGTTGAAAGTTTGTAGAAAAGGGCAGATGTGTATTCTGCTATTTTATGTGTGTTTGGGGGACGATGGTTTTGATTTCATCTTCCCGTGATTTGAAATTTGTAAGGAGTAGTTGATTTGAATTTCACTTTCCCGCTTGAAGGTGTGACGGTTTTTAATGCCGTTTGTTTGAGATTTGAAAATAGCGAATTTCGCTATTTGTTTCTGTCAATTGAAAATGTTGAAAATTTTGCGAAAATAGCGAATTTGAATTTTTTTTTTTTTTTTTGGTATAAAGTAAGAATTTCATTAATAATATAAAGCCCACATACAAAGTTTCTCAACCTATACAACAAATTGTCGAATTGGTCACACCAATTCTAATCAACTACATACCACCACATACTAGACAAGAAGCCAATTTAAGACTCTCCTGCGACTTTCTTTACACTTCTTGTTAATTCGAATAGATACATCATTCTTTTTTTTTGGTGTAATGTGAGTATATTATATATCAAAAACTAAAGAAATAGTTACAAGAGGTGCAGGGATCGAATCCCATTACAAACAATTCAATTCACTCCCATAGACTGCAACCAACCACAAACTAGTTGATCAGCTACATTTCCGCACTTCAGCTTAATTCTCCTCCTTACATCTTCCTCTATACGTGCTGCAACAAACTCAGGCCTCATCAGACAATCATTAACTCTAGCATTATTCCTTTGATACCATATAGAATACGTAAACGCATTGAACATAGCTACCTTCACCTTCCACTGAATACTATCTCTCTGAGCTGCTATCAGATCATTCACCGTAGGGAAACTGCCACCATACCATTGTACTAAACAGGATTGAACTTTGACAGCATACACACAGGTAGTAAACATATGCTCCACTGTTTCAGTCTGCAACTGACAGAGCAGGCATAGATCATCAGCACTGTAACACCCCCATACTCCAAGTGCCTTACCAGGACCACTCAGGTATAAGGATGCCACCATCTCGGTTACCCGAGGCATGATATTCATAAGACAATAACGAAACAACTTTAAAAGTAAATAAAGTTTAAAGTGATTACATAGCAATACCAAACTGATAAAAAGAAATACAAGATCCTCAGACGGTCTACTGCTAAAACTATCAAAGCTATAAAACATCGTCTGACACAGCGGAAGACTTTTAACTTCCACGTGATGACTCATCCCAGCTATCCCATACGCATCACATCATACCTGCTCAATAACTGCTCACCACCTCCGAATGGATCACTATAGTTTTTAAAACATTTAAACGGGGTCAGTACTAATCACACAACTCAATATATATCAACAATAAGATAAACAGACAGCTTAACCGTCACACACACAACCACACCAATTCCAACAATCTCAATCACCGATCGTCCACTTTGGACCACCGCCAGTGGGGGACCGCAGCCGCACCCACCAAATCCCCGCTCCTCATAATGAGCGATAACCCTGTCCATTAATGTGCACATCCCTTCTGTGGCGGGTTCCACAGAAGGCGAAACTAGGGCGTGAAGCCACTCCCGCAAGTGACCTCACTCAGCCGAGGCCACGCCTCGCGAACCATAGACAACGATCACAATCACAATCACAATACAATTACTATATCAAACAATCAATCTCAACACATCAACAATCATCCCATTATGGGACTAATACTGAGTAGGAAATCCTACCTGGAACAGCAACACAATCAGACGGTCTCAACAGCTGTATCACCAATCCTTTTCTACGAATCCTCCTCCTAACATATAATCACATAATTACTAATAATCACAAAACTAACACAAAACCCCCAATCCCAAAATTAGGGTTTAACGAAACTTGACGAAATACTATAAAATTGGTATGTAGATCTTACCCTCGACGCAAGGATCACAAAGGTATAAAGAACGATGGAATCCGACCTCTCAAGCTCCGGGATTTGTCAACAACACGGATGAATGCGAAGAACGTAACTTGAATCTCCCTTTTAATGTTATTAGGTTTGTAAAAGTGTATTATGAAAGTGACGGAAAGATTTATATATTAATCCGTGTTATTAACAAAACCCGTCGAATTATCACTCGCTAACCGAGCTACTCGATCGAGTAACTGACATACTCGATCGAGTGTCGGCTACTCTATCGAGTACCTAAGGCTACTCGATAGAGTACTGAACTACTCTATCGAGTACCTAAGGCTACTCGATAGAGTACCCGGCTACTCTATCGAGTACCTAAGGCTACTTGATAGAGTACCCTACAGGTCAGAAACTATTTTAAAACGCAACTCACCCTTACTCGACAGAGTAAGGCCTGCTCGATAGAGTACCCAAAGACTCATAAATACGGAGTATTACAGTCTTCCCTCCTTAAAAAGAACTTCGTCCCTGAAGTTCAACCCATACATAAAAACAAACATACTAACTCGGTCAAGACGCAACAAAGCTACTAAGAACTCAAAACAAAACCCCAACTTACAGAACATGAAACCATTAACTCTTAACACCAACTCTACCAACTATTCCTACCTCCACACCTCGCTCACGATGTCGTATCAACTACATCATAAACTCTCCCGACACTAACTCCATACATAACCAACTACATAAACATCAAACGGAATGTTACATTCTACCACCCTTAAAAGGAACTTCGTCCTCGAAGCTTACTCACACTCATAACCTCATCATCCAACTGTCAACACTATCGAAGTATTCTCGCATTCCTAATATTGAACTACTACAAGCACGTCCATGACCTTTTAACACTATCAACCACAACATATACAAATCCATACCTTATGCTACACCAACACTCTACTTCCAAATATACTACCATATGTACAACCATCAAAATCTCTTTTATCGCATCCTACTCCTCTTAAGATAAATGTTACGTCCTCGTAACTCACTAATACTAAATCCTAGATATATCTTTTCATTATCCTCATCACCACCGCATGTCAAAGATAACCACCTAGAACCTAAACACTCGCCATGCACATATCCAAGGCTCTCTTACTTAAACAACTCTCATACTTCACTTCACTCGTCACACCACCTAACCTATACCACAAAATCCTTAACTTAAACCAAAACTTTACTTGTTCCCTATTACCGCAACATGACACACCTCTCTATATAAAATACATAAAACTCTTATCGTCAAAAGCATAACTCACGATCCACACTTGTTACGTACACTCACACTAGATCCTCAAGTTCATTTCTTTCATTATGCAAGACTCATACATAACTTCACACGACACTAATTACTCAACACCCTACGCTCACTGTCTCAACAAAGGATTATGAACCACCTGCATATATCGGATCATGACTATGACTACGATGCCTCAACTTAAAACAAGATCAAAATTATCGTAACAACTTCGCACAATCGTGACCCATCAACAGAATGTCATTATACCATGACAACAACGAAAACATGTACAACTCTCTTTCATATCATACTCTACCCTCATTCCAAAACTTAACTGGTAAGAAACATCAATAAACAAAACAACTGTCTATCCGTACAAACTGAAACTCACAGGAAGCAACATTAAACAAAACAACAATTTATGTGTAACTGGTATGTACTTTCGAAACTCGAATCATAATCATCCCGCCTACTCCACCACAACCGGTGACGACATCATAATACCACCACCAACAGCTACACCGCAATGCGAAAATACCCGCATCACAACACTAGGTACCGTGCCCGGATCACCACCCGAGGCACCACAACCACATCGATAGTCATCACAACTTACACAATTCCCATAAACACCGACTCAACATAACTTCGGACAAGAAAAACTTACTCAAATCCACTTTACTAAATCATAATCCAACATGTTATATGAATTAAACAGATAATAATCTCATGAACATCATCCTTACCATTTCACGGAATAAACAAGTATCATCCATACACATACAATTTTAACTATCCATGCCAGATCAATCACGTTATTATCTTTTTAGCCTCATTCCATCAGATTGTCGTACCCTACATATATCACAAACATTCATATAACATCTTTATAACTATCACACCATACCGCTTCTCGTGAGGTCAGAACCTCACACAAACATTTATACACATCATAGACCCATAATCACATCCAACTAGTCAATCCCGATCACGTAAGTTACCACTCGATAAAGGTTACCTGTCGCCCGAGCTTAACTCATATGCCCCTCATAACATATTTTCCCATTCGCATAACCATCACCTCATGCCATACCACTAATATTCAACCACTAGCGCTCGCCTCATATAACCACATCTTATACTCCCTTACAACCATACATATCAATCCGGCCTTTGTAAAATCAACCTCTCTAGGACTGCTGTCTTTCTTATCTATCATCACCCTTAACCACTAGTGACAACACCACAATACCACCACCTTTCGTATATCCAATCTCTTACACTCATATCAAAACAACACGGTTTTTCTCCTATCTTTGGTTAACATCCCCAAATAAAGAACATCAAACCCATCAACGAAATTACCTCAACGTTATTCTCAATACTATATTAATTGTATCGTCATCTAACTTTCCACCAAAAATCTCATATCGTGCAGATATTCTACCAACTTCTTATTCCCTTAATTCCTCAAAACCCATGAATAATCATGTTGTCCCGAGACTCCTATGTAACCGTTAAATCAAATCCCCGTGATAGTATCATACATCTTGACGATTCCTTACTTTTATATCACATAACTCCGGTCAACAGTTTTCCTAGTTTTACTCCCCTCATTCTTTTCTTTTACTCTCGACAAAATCAATTTACCATAAAACTCCTTATTACTTCTTCTTAACTCTTTAGTGTTCCGGTTGCTTTCTCATTGCTCCAAGACTCACATCCCATTATTTATATCGATATCATCTCATTCTTTCTTACCATGGATCTTCTTTTATTATGCTATCACTCACACTTGCCACTAATCTATCCATAAAATCAACGTTCCTTTGTTCAAACAATTGCATCTCCTTCGTACATCTCTAGAAATCAAAATTTATTTCATACCGTTAAATGCCCAAAGAAATCACACGTAGTTTCACCTCTTAATAATCCAAATCTTCCAAACTCACTCACTGTCTACAAATCCACCTCGCAACATGTCTCCATAAAGTTCACTATATACCACTATTCTCAACCCCTTTTTAAAACGAACTTTCACTACTTATATTCTTGACTCACTCGACTCCTAACCATCTCCCTCCATAATTCTTTACACATCTCAAGTTGCCACTATCCACATCCTTACTCTCAATCCTTTCATTCTCACGTTCCTTAGACTCACATCATCCCTTGTCCATATTCACTTACTTTTTACATTACTCAACATACAAACATATCACTCATCTCATCTCACAAAACATGCTCTATGTCTCTATAAACCATACCAATCTTCCTTTTCTTTTTCCACTATCTATCACAACACATATAACTCATGTCCTCCAACCGAACTCCTACTCACTACAGGTGCCACTCACTACACCATAAGATTGGGTAACTTACGTATCAAGACCAACATACATATAAAACAATGCATAAAGAAGCAAAATAACACCTTTGAATTAAACATAATATGCAACGAAGTCAAAGGGTAAGCATATGACCCAAAACAGGGGTCACTAGATCGAGTACCGGCCACTCGATCGAGTAAGGGACTTACTCGATCGAGTAGGTGAAGATCAGAAGCACGTAAAACTAATCACCAGGGCTACTCGATCGAGTAACTAACGTACTCGATCGAGTTCCCCCATACTCGATCGAGTACCAAGAATACTCGATCGAGTACCCCAATTCTCAGCACTGTCCAGTTTTCGTAAAACAGTCATAACTCACTCATTACTTGGTTGTTTTGGGCGTGTGACCTATCGTTAGAATCGTAAAAGGACAAGCTATCACCTCCAATCGGAATCACATCAAAATCATTTATGCATCTCAAGTTATAACAGTTTAAAGACAGCCTCTTTATAAACGAAAAACACAACTATTGATTTTTTTACTTCCCAAGCGACTTAACAATAACAAGGTAGACAAAACGACTCAGTACTCATAAAACCAGTATTGCTAATCTCATGTTACCATCTTCAAAAATCAAGCAACAACATCCATCATGCACCTATATTATTTAACTCATTAGTCATGTACGAACCGCATACTTTAAATTTTATAACTTTTCGTAACACAAAACATTCTCATACATTACAAATCCTATTTCCATGTTACTAATACAACAACATTACAAATACACTTCGTCACCTAAACATATTCATAATCACAAAATTCATATTCTCATGCAATTGTTACTCCATCTTTTCCAATCCATTCATCCATTTCCAACACATTACTCACCATTCTCATACACTTTTCTAACAATTCCAACCAACATTGCAAACCAACTATCATGCAACATGCTTTCAATCAACAACATACGAAATCACATCATCACCATCTTTTCTACACATTCCCCATTCTCCACATACATACATCCACTGATTCATGCCACACATCACTATATAGATACACAATTCACAAGATAAACACATAGCGATTCCGACTCATATCCCATGGTGACCGGTTCAAAATTGTAGGGCGAGTTCGCGACTTTAGGACGTCTCCCAAGTCTTTGCATTAGCTCCTACAACCTTTACCCCGGGTTCATTTTAATTGACTCCCTATATTCATTGGTTACAGGTTTCAGGATCGTCGCTCTAATACCATTTGTAACACCCCCATACTCCAAGTGCCTTACCGGGACCACTCAGGTATAAGGATGCCACCATCTCGGTTACCCGAGGCATGATATTCATAAGACAATAACGAAACAACTTTAAAAGTAAATAAAGTTTAAAGTGATTACATAGCAATACCAAACTGATAAAAAGAAATACAAGATCCTCAGACGGTCTACTGCTAAAACTATCAAAGCTATAAAACATCGTCTGACACAGCGGAAGACTTTTAACTGCCACGTGATGACTCATCCCAGCTATCCCATACGCATCACATCATACCTACTCAATAATCGCTCACCACCCCGAATAGATCACCACAGTTTTAAAACATTTAAACGGGGTCAGTACTAATCACACAACTCAATATATATCAACAATAAGATAAACAGACAGCTTAACCGTCACACACACAACCACACCAATTCCAACAATCTCAATCACCGATCGTCCTTTGGACTACCGCGATGGGGGACCGCAACCGCACCCACCAAATCCCCGCTCCTCATAATGAGCGATAACCCTGTCCATTAATGTGCACATCCCATCGTGGCGGGTTCCCAAGGCAAAACTAGGGCGTGAAGCCACTCTCGCAAGTGACCTCACTCACCCGAGGCCACGCCTCGCGAACCATAGACAACGATCACAATCACAATCACAATACAATTACTATATCAAACAATCAATCTCAACACATCAACAATCATCCCATTATGGGACTAATATTGAGTAGGAAATCCTACCGGGCAAGAACACAATCGACGGTCTCAACAAATTGTATCACCAATCCTTTTCTACGAATCCTCCTCCTAACATATAATCACATAATTACTAATAATCACAAAACTAACACAAAACCCCCAATCCCAAAATTAGGGTTTAACGAAACTTGACGAAATACTATAAAATTGGTATGTAGATCTTACCCTCGACGCAAGGATCACAAAGGTATAAAGAACGATGGAATCCAGGCCTCTCAAGCTCCGGATTTGTCAACAACACGGATGAATGCGAAGAACGTAACTTGAATCTCCCTTTTAATGTTATTAGGTTTGTAAAAGTGTATTATGAAAGTGACGGAAAGATTTATATATTAATCCGTGTTATTAACAAAACCCGTCGAATTATCACTCGCTAACCGAGCTACTCGATCGAGTAAGCGACATACTCGATCGAGTGTCGGCTACTCTATCAGTACCTAAGGCTACTCGATAGAGTACCAGGCTACTCTATCGAGTACCTAAGGCTACTCGATAGAGTACCCGGCTACTCTATCGAGTACCTAAGGCTACTTGATAGAGTACCCTACAGGTCAGAAACTATTTTAAAACGCAACTCACCCTTACTCGACAGAGTATGGCCTGCTCGATAGAGTACCCAAAGACTCATAAATACGGAGTATTACAAGCACAGCATCCAAACCTTGCTAGTTTGCTCTTCACATTCATGCCCTCTTGCATTCTAAGCCATGTAGTCATAGAATGCTTAGGAATATTCCAATTACTCCATACAATTGCAGGCCAGTCAAGGTGAATGTGATCAGGGGAGAGCCAATCATATCCACTCCTGATAGAATACCCTTTAGGACTCACAGTCCAGCTGCCATCAACATAACCAGTCTTAAGTTTTTCTTTTACTTTGCAAATATTCTTCCACACCCAGGTAGCATCAGTAGGAGGAGTATAGCAATGCCAGTCATGATCCTTGATATATACATCACTAACCCATTTGATCCATAGTCTATCTGCTTTACAATAAATCCAATCAACCAGCTTGCCCACAGTGGCTATGTTCCAAATATCAGCTCTTCTAATCCCCAAACCACCTTCCTTTTTAGGCAAAGTAACCTTATCCTAGGCTACCAGTGGAACTCTATGGTATTCAGAGGAGCCATCCCATAAGTAGTTCCTACAGATTGCCATTATGCTGTTTATAATGCTCTTGGGAATTATGAACATTTGGGCCCAATAATTCTGAAGGGTATTCAGAACTGCATTAATAAGAGTCACCCTGCCAGCATAGGATAACTTGTTAGCTCCCAATCCTCGTATCCTAGCTACCATTTTTTCAGTGAGTGCACTGCATTCAGTCTTAGTAAGTCTTCCTGCCTTTATAGGCACTCCCAAGTATCTGAATGGCATTGTACCTTCCCTGAAACCAGTCACCATTTTTATCCCTTCCTTAATATCTTCATCAACTCCATTAAAGAAGATTTCAGACTTAGCATTATTCATTGCTAGACCTGAAGCCTTAGAGAATGAGGAGAAGGCTCTCCTGAGCAGCCAGATAGACTGGGGTTTTCCTTTACAAAAAAGCAATAAATTATCTGCAAACATGAGATGGGTTAGCTTCAAGTTCTTGCATAAGGGGTGATACTGAAATGGCCATCTATCAGTGGCAAATTTAATCAGCCTGGTTAGGTACTCTATACAGATAGTGAATAGTAGTGGGGACATTGGGTCCCCCTGCCTCAGACCCCTTTGTCCTTTAAAGTACCCAAAGTTACTCCCATTTAGGGATAGAGTGAAAGTGGTAGATCTTACACATTGCATCACCAACTGAGTAAAGTGAGCTGGAAATTTAAGCCTATGAAGCATTTGTTCCACAAAATCCCACTCAATTGTATCATAAGCTTTCTACAAATCTATCTTGAACAAGCATCTTGGAGTCACTGCTTTCCTTGCATACAGATGGACAATATCTTGGCATATGAGTACATTCTCAATGATAGACCTACCTTTAATAAAAGCTCCTTGGTTCTCATGGATGGTATCAGGTAAAACCAGGGCTAATCTGTTGCACAACAGTTTGGAAATCACCTTATAAACCATATTACAACAGGCTATAGGTCTAAAATGGCTCACAGTAGTAGGTCTATCACACTTAGGAATGAGGGTGATATTAGTAGCATTAATCTGAGAAAGCATTCTTCCAGAAATAAAGAACTCCATAATGGCACTACAAACATCATCCCCAACAATGTCCCAGGAATCTCTGAAGAAGCCACTAGTATACCCATCAGGCCCTAGTGCTTTATCTATAGGGATAGTAAACACCACCCCTTTAATTTCTTCTTTAGTAACAGGAGATAATAAAGAAGCTATGTGATTCTCATTGCAGTAAGGACCTGTCTACAGGACCACACTTCTCACTTGATCAGTCCCCTTCTAGCTTCCCAGCAGTCCCTGATAAAATTTCGGGAAAGCTCTCGGAATAATGATTGTATCAGTACAGAGATTACCCTTCTGATCCTCAATTTGCACAATTTTGTTCCTCAGGCAACGTGACTTAATGGCAGTGTGAAAGTAAGCTGTGTTCCTGTCACCTTCATTGAGCCACTGAGCCTTTGCTTTCTGCTGCAGAAAGCTATCCCTTGCTTTAGACCAATATTTCACCTCATCCAAAGCCTGCAATTCAAGAGCTATGAGGTCAGTTCTATCATAATTATCCTCAATTTGCAGTTGGATATTCTCCAGGTTGATAATAGCTTGACTGGCTCTGAGTTCAACATCAGAAAAACAGTTTCTGTTCATTTTCCTAAGTTCTCCCTTTAGAGCTTTCAATTTCTTCACCACCCCAAACATTTTAGTACCTATGATTTGCTGACTCCAAATGTTCTGGACAATCTCAAGGAATTCAGGTGCACTACCCCACATATTAAAATACTTGAAGCTAGTATTCCTTCTACCATCCGGTCTAGTATTCCTGACAATACAAGGGGTATGATCCATAATTCCCTCAGGGTGGAAATGAGCATTCATATCAGGAAATTCATCTAACCAATCTTGATTGATCAGGAATCTATCAAGCCTGCTATATTTCCTGTGATCAGGATCCTGTTTATTTGTCCATGTGAAATATGCTCCTGTAGCATGGATATCAGTCATACCACAATCAGCTAGGCATTCAACAAAAGCTTCCATATCCTCTTGTTTAGTAGCAGCACCCAGTCTCTCATCAGGTGATATAACTGTGTTAAAATCACCAGCAATTGCCCAAGGAGTACAGGGCCTAAAAAAAGGTTATTGATGAGGCTTGAACCCATAACCTCTTGGTTCATATGATAGACCAAAGCCATAAAAATTGTTCTTAATATGTCCATGCTGCCACAATGTATGTGCCCCCTCCACCAGTCCAGCAAATGCTGCTTTGGAATGTTGCCTTGACACCAAGCATTCACCAGATTCAAACACTTCTTGTTAAATGAACATCCAAAAAAGATATGTTCATATCCCTTCTCTGCTTCACCATAAGTCACACAAAGTATCAGTTCCTATATTCATACGGAGTAGTCTGTCTTTAGTTAGTAGGCGACCTTGAACCCATAACCACCCTATGAATTGGTGCCTAGGAATGGTGATAGCATTCCAAACACACTTAGACCAGTCCACAGTAGGGGCAGCATTGCCCAACCAGTGATAACTAGAAACAATGGTATAATCCCCTTCTTCACACAACCAACCAGTACCTACATAACCTGCAAGTAGTCTCTCCTTAACTCTACAAATCCGTCTCCAAGCCCAACTACTCCCATGTGGAGGTTTATAGTCATGCCACGAATTTGAATTTCACTATTTATTTTTGTTTGAAAATGACGATTCTTAGTGCCGTCGTTGGAAATTTGAATTTGTGAAAAAAGCGAATTTGAATTTCACTATTTTGTTTTTGCATTTGAAAAATGTCGGTTTTTAATTTCGTCGTTTGAAAATTTGTGAAAATAGGGAATTTTAATTTCACTATTTTGTTTTTGTATTTGAAAAATGACGGTTTTTAATTCCGTCGTTTGAAAATTTGTGAAAATGGTGTGAAAATTGAGCCAAAGCCCAAAATTCCGCTGAATAAGCAAGGAATACCTCATTGAGGCGCGAGTGTTCCTGCGAGGCAAAGGGCTTCCCCTTTTTTCTGTACAAAGATGCGAGAAGCCTAAGCTTCTCATTTCATTCATCTTCTTCGTCACAAACCCGAAATCGACGAAAAAATCGCCATTTTTTATCTCTTATTTTAATTGCTTTAGTGCTACAAACATCATGTCATCTCAAGGTATGTCAATCCTCTTGAATCCATTTAAATTTGTGTGTCTTTTTGTTAATTGAATTAGGGCGAAACCCTACCCCCTCGAAAATCGATTTGGCCGTTTTTGTTTAGCCCATTTTCGAGTGAAATTGATGATTGCATTAGGGTAGAAAGCTGTTTAGGAGTATAGGGATTCTTTTAGTTTACATTTTGGTCCCCATTCCCGCTCCCTAGGCACGAATAACGTGAATGAGACGGAAATTCGTCTTATTTCGCAATGTCGTGTTTGTTTGCTTGAGTTTGTATTTCCCACTAGGTTGCATTATAGTCGGGGAAGACCATATTTTCCCTATTGAACCTTCGTTGAACGTTGTGGGCGAAATTTGAATTTTTGCCTTTGTGAGATGGTCTTATGCTGACGAAATAAATGTCTGTTTGGGCTCAAATTGAGCCGGTTTGTCTTGAAATGTACCTTATCGGTAGTTTAGGTCACTTTGAGACGTGATTAAATCACATTGCTTTGTTGTGGTCGTATTTTGAATTTTTGACCTGTTTGTGCCCGAATTTTCGTAAAATTGCCTTTTTGAGCTGTGAAAAATACCCAGTTTTGAAGGGAATTTTTGTTGATTATTTGGCGGACCTTGTGTGGGCCTTGAGGTGTTGGGTGGTTTTTGTAATTTTTGTCGTTGTTCTGACTCGTCTTTTGCTTGAAAAGAAGGGCGACACTTTTTTTGCGATTTTTGTGAAGTGTTTTTGTTGGATGGGTTTGGGCGGGTTTGCCCTTGTTTTGTTTTGCATTTGCAGGTGGTTTTGTTTTTTTTTGTATTTGTCCATTTTGTGTCGTCGTAATGCCGAAATTTCGGCTGACGTTTTTGTTTCGTCCTGATTGCAAGTGAGTGTTTTGGGCCTACTGGGCTCGTTGCTGAGGCTTTCGAGGCCTTGTTTAGGACTGGGTCGGTTAATACTCCGGCGAGCGTGCCCGAGGTGGTGATAGAGGACGCTTCCGAGGAGGAGCCCACGGAGGAGATTGTTAGAGCCGAGAGAGATACGGAGGTTTGTCAAGAGGCCGTTGTTGGGGCCGTTGCTGCTAAGGGAGGAAGAGCCCATTGTTGAGGCTGCTGGTGGTGGGAGGGCTCAGACTGGGTCTAAGGCCGGTACCTCGGGGAGGAGGGTTAGCATTATGAGAAGGCGTCCTCGAATTCCTAGGCGGAGACTCCAGGACGTTGCACGGATCATTTAGAGGGAACCTCCTCGCCCAGTGCAGTCTCGGAGGACGAAGAGGCGGAGGGTGGATGACGTCTTCGTTGAGAACTGGGAGACTAGACGGGTTACGGCTCCGCGAGGGTCGAACCTGCGGCCAGCGTCTGCTTGGGCCGAGGGATTTGACGGTAGCCAGTTGTTATTGCGGCTACACACTCACATCTCTTACCGTGCACACGAGGGCTTGGTGAGTCTGCTGCTTTGTTGAGCTCTTCTCTTTTTTTTTTTTTTTTCAGACTTGAATAGGTGTTCTAATGTTTTTCGTTTCCCAATTTCAGGAGATTGCCACCATGAGGAATTTCTCAGGCTTCTCGACTTGCATGGGTTTCTATGACGTTCTCCGAGCCGGTACGAGGGCGTTGATAGAGAGGTCGGCTATGGGGCCGTTAGTGCTGCCTCGGCACGAGATTTCTGAGGGCTTCGATTAGGTCGAAACTGTGTTTGATTCGTGCCATGCTAGACCTTTACTGGGACACGACTGAGGGGTAATATCCGTATAAAACCCTTAAATTTTAGGACTATAACGTATCTTTAACATGTGATTTATGGTCATAAACGAAAAACAATAGATAAACGATAAAGATCAAGAATCAACCTCGGGTCCTTTGAAATGCGGCTTAAGAACAGAAATCAAAGTAGATTTCCTCCTAATCGTTGCACCCAAGACCGTCTGAGACTATGCCCCTTGTGCTAGAAATACTCTCTAATTGACTTGCAATATTGAGAGAGTTGTTGTGAGGTTTTTCGATGTGAGATCTAGAATTTTCAGAGAAAATTGCCCCGAAACCCTAATTTCTATTCAAATGAGATGATTAGGGCAAAAGGAGAGGGAGCCTCTCCTTTTGTTTGGTTCGGCCAAACCGTGTACATGGAGGAGGGAGTGGGCTTTCCACTTCCTCCTTATTTTTTGGCTCGTGGTCCGACTCAAAATGCTAAAATGTATATGACGGATTTTTATTATAAATCGTCATCGGTTATCGGTTATTAAAATATCAACTAGTAACATGACTCAGTCGATATATTAATACTTGTCCGACAATGACAATATTGTATAATTAATTAATTCGACATACATTAATTAAATATAATCATTTATATTCAATTTACGAATTAACCGCTTAATTCGTCTTAGCCATTATTATTTAATCTGTATTAAATAATTATCTCAACATCGCGTTTGACTAATTATTAGTCAATAACTCCGACTAACTGCTTAGTCAAATTAGGCATCAACATGACTGTATTTTCATACCGTCACATCTCTCAAACGTATCCTATAGGTGTGACTTTTAGGGACCAGTTGATCACCGCCATCAGTATGACAATAACGTCAAACTTATCTAGCAAGCCAACCGTTATTGATAAACGTGGACCAACTGATAATAATACAAAAGTATACCCTTTGATCCTTTTAGAGATTTAAATGTTATTGCACTAATCAGTAGAGGACACTGGCCCAACAAGCTCCCACTTGTCCGTACAAGTGTATGTGCAATAACGTTATCCGCACTAACCGGAGGACACGGCTCCAACAAACTCCCACTTGTCCGTACAAGTGTATGTGCGATAACCGATTCTCATATTCATTTAAAATTTCTCCCACTCAATGTAAAACAATTTGCAGATTCGGATCCGCAAAGGTCGTATTTTACAATCGATCTGTATCAAGAGTGGTTTCCCCGACTAGAGAGTAACTCAACTGATAAAACGAATTCGTATTCGAGCATGGCCATGCATTTCGATTCTGACTCCTCGAGTGGCCCTGAGAAATATCGAGTACCTGATAAAGGCTGAATATTTCCTTCAACTCGACCCCTGGCGATCTAAGCACAGCATGAAATGACCCAAAAATCTACTTGACCCCCTGTTACGGATGACCGTGAGAAAGAAACCAAAGTCGCCCAAAAACTGCCTTAATCTCAAGAGACAATCGATAGTCAAAAGAATCGACTCTTAGGATCACCCTGGAGGTTCTATCCACGACCTGGCACCGAATGTTATAAAACATTTAGGACTCCACGTCGATGTCACAATTGTGTCCTACGAGATATCCGTATAACTCGCCTCTGTGATTGGTCAGTCAACCGTTTGACTTATGGCTCGTTGAACCCACCATCAACCAACGTCACAAAATAATTGCCAGAGTTATCAGCTCATGTGGGCAATTAAGGACCAAAATATAATGTTTGTTCAGTTCACTTTGTGGTGTTCAAAAATTGTCGTACAATTCCACATGAAAAACAAAATATATAAATATCAAAACGATGATGTCGTATAGAGTACAAAAGAGAATGAATCTAATCCATAAAAGAGTACTACAACTCAGGAACACGTTTAATTCCCATGGAATTAACATGCCCTTCATGCTTATCTTGTCGTAATGGTTTAGTGAGAGGATCTGCTATATTATCATCTGTAGCAATCTTTTCTATCACTACCTCATTTTGCTCCACGTAATCTCGGATTAGATGAGCTTTCTGTTGTACATGTCTAGACCTGTTGCTAGACTTAGGCTCCTTAGCTTGGAAGATGGCACCTCTATTGTTGCAATAGATGGTGATCGGGTCATTCGAACTAGGCACTACAGATAGTCCTTGTAAGAATTGACGCATCCATATCGCTTCCTTTGCAGCTTCAGACGCGGCATAGTACTCGGACTCGGTCGTATAATCTCTTTGTAACACTTTGTTTGGAACTCTTCCCGGTGATCTAGCGCCATTAAGAGTAAAAACGAATCCGACCGAGATTTCGAGTCATCTCGATCCGTTTGGAAGCTAGCATCTCACAGAACTGAGGTTGCGCATAGCTTTTGATCGCCTCCATAAGTCAAAGCCCAATCTTTAGTCCTCCGTAGGTACTTAAGAATGTTCTTGACAGCCATCCAATGTGATTCACCTGGATGCTGTTGGAATCGACTTGTCATACTCAATGCATATGCCACGTCTGGACGTGTACATATCATGGCATACATGATTGATCCTATAGCCGAGGCATAAGGAATCCGTGTCATGCGCTCTTTCTCTTCCGGCGTCTCTGGTGCCTGAGACTTGCTCAAATGCACCCCTGGAGCCATAGGAAGAAACCCCTTTTTGGAGTTAGTCATGCTGAATCTCTCTAGTATCTTGTCTATATAAGACTCCTGACTGAGAGATAACATCCGACGTGATCTATCTCGATAGATACGTATGCCCAAAATTCTTTGTGCCTCACCCAGATCTTTCATCTGGAAATGGTTCTTCAACCATACTTTTACCGAATTTAAGAGAGGTATGTCATTCCCAATCAGGAGTATGTCATCAACATACAGTATTAGGAAGACAATCTTGCTCCCACTCGACTTGATATATAGACATGGTTCCTCGACCGATCGAGTAAATCCATTTTCTTTTATCACTTGGTCGAAACGATGATTCCAACTCCTAGAAGCTTGCTTAAGTCCATAAATGGAACGCTTAAGCTTACACACTTTCTTAGGATGTTCAGGATCGATGAAACCTTCGGGTTGTACCATGTACAACTCTTCCTCCAAATAACCGTTTAAGAAGGCGGTTTTCACATCCATCTGCCAAATTTCATAGTCATGAAAAGAGGCAATCGCTAAGATAATCTGAATGGAACGCAGCATGACTACGGGTGCAAAAATTTCATCGTGGTGCAAACGTGGCACTTGGGTGAAACCTTTAGCAACTAGTCGTGCTTTATAGATATCTTGTTAACCTTCCACAGAATGCTTTATCTTGTAAAGCCATTTACATTGAAGGGGACGAACCTTAGCAGGCAAGTCAACAAGATCCCATACGTTGTTCTCATACATGGAGTCCATCTCGGATTGCATGGCCTCAAGCCATAGCTTTGAGTCAGAACTAGTCATGGCACCTTTATAGGTTGCGGGTTCACTACTCGTTAAGAGCAGAATGTCATCTATGTCATGTTCCTCGACCATACCAATGTATCTGTCCGGAGGAATAGAGACTGTTCCCGACCTCCTAGGTTCCTCAGGAATATTAACCGCAGCCGGGATTGAAGGAATTGGTTCCTCCAATGGTTGCTCGGTATTTGGTTCTGGAATCTCTGACAGTTCGAAGGTTCCATTACTCTTTGCATTCTCGAGAAATTCCTTCTCTAAGAATGTCGCACTAGCCGCAACAAAAACACGTTGTTCGGTTGGCGAATAAAAGTAATGACCAAGTGTTCCTTTAGGATAACCTATAAAGTATGTCTTGACCGATCACGGGCCGATCTTATCCTCGTGTCTCCACTTGACATAAGCCTCGCAGCCCCAAACCCGTATAAAGGACAAGTTAGGGACCGTTCCCTTCCATAGTTCATATGGAGTCTTGTCAATGACTTTAGACGGACTTGGTTAAGTATTAGAGCAGCTGTGAGAAGAGCATAACCCCACAATGAGTCGGGCAACACGGTGTGACTCATCATGGATCGAACCATATCAAGTAGTGTTCGATTTCTCCGTTCGGACACACCATTGGTGAGGTGTTCCAGGTGGAGTTAAGCGTAAGGCAATCCCACAGTCTTTAAGGTGTTGATCAAACTCGTGAGAAAGATACTCGCCACCACGATCTGAACGTAGTGTTTTAATCTTTCTACCCAGTAGGTTCTGTACCCGATTCTGGTATTCTTTGAATTTCTCAAAGGATTCACTTTTGTGTTTCATTAAGTAGACATAGCCATATCTACTTAAATCGTCCGTGAAAGTGATGAAATACCTATAGCCTTCTCGTGTGGTGATTGACATAGGTCCACACACATCCGTATGTATGAGTCTTAATAGGTCAGCAGCGCGCATTCCAACACCTTTGAAGGAAATTCGAGTCATCTTACCAATGAGACATGATTCACACGTGCCAAATGATTGAAAATCAAAGGCCGAGATAGCTCCATTTTTTATGAGCTGTTTTACGCGTTTCTCATTAATGTGTCCCATACGGCAGTGCCATAGATACGTTTGATCTTTGTCACCAACCTTAAACTTTTTATTCATTACGTGCAATATTTCGGTGGTCTGATCTAAAACATAAATTCCATTCATGGAGACTGCCTTGCCATAAATCATATCGTGTAATGAGAAAATGCAAGTATTATTCTCTATTACAAATGAAAAACCAAGTTTGTCAAGTGCAGAAACTGAAATAATGTTTTTAGAAAGACTGGGTACATAATAGCAGTTATATAAAAATAACTCAAATCCGCTAGGAAGCTGGATCACATATGTTCCCCTTGAGACGGCAGCCACTCGTGCTCCATTCCCAACACGCAGGTCCACCTCACCCTTTACGAGGGGTTCGATGTTTCGGAGCCCCTGCACATGATTACACAGATGAGAACCACAACCAGTATCTAGTACCCAAGTTCCGTAACTTGCGTGGTTAATCTCAATCATATGAATAAAAGTAGAAGAGGAAGAAGACATACCAACAGGTTTAACGCGACCTGCTTTTATGTCCTCATGGTAAACAGGACATGTACGCCTCCAATGCCCAGTCTTGTGGCAATGATGGCATTCCATGTTATCGGTCTTGCTCTTTGTCGTGCCTGATGAGGTGCTCGACTCACCAGGCCCACTCTTACCTGATCCCGACTTCTTAAACTTCGGTTTGCCTACTGCTAGGCCTGGCTAAACTTTGCCCTTTCCCTTGCCCTTGTTTGACACAACGAGAATCTCGGTCTGTACGAGAAGGGAGTGTAGTTCATGAGGACTTTTATTCAAATCATTCATATAGTAATTCGCTCTAAAGAGCGCAAAACCATCGTGGAGTGAATGAAGCATGCGGTCAATCACGATGTTCTCGCTGATTTTACAATCAAGCGCCTCCAGTTTCTCGACATTCTCAATCATGCTGAGAATGTGTGGGCTAACCGGTTGGCCCTTCTGGAGTTTCGCATCAAAGAAGCGAGTGGTATGCTCATAGGTCACGATTCTCGGTGCTTTCGAGAATTCCTTAGTGAGCGTGGTGAAAATCTTGTTTGCACCTTGGGCTATGAAGCGTTTCTGCAAATTGGGTTCCATTGCAAAAATGAGTACGTTCTTTACCGCACCCGCTTCCATGGCGAAATCGTTATACTTGTCGATCTCGTTAATTCCAGCCGTGGGGCCTGGGTTTGGCGGGATGGGCTCAGTCAGATATTTGAGCTTCCCGTCAGCAGCGGCAGCATTCCGTAATGCCGCCTCCCAGTCCGCGAAGTTTGATCCATCATTCTTCAGTCGAGTAGACTGATTCATCTGATTCTTGAAGATCCGAAGCCAGGACTCTCGGTCCAATGTGACACTTGGCATTGGGTCGTCCGCACGGCCAGCCATTAGTGATCTACACTGAAAAAGAAAGGAAAAACAAAACGAAATAAGCAACTCATCGAGGTGATTTAAGTCTATTTAAAATTCATTTTAACGTGTAGACTCATTGCACTTGCATAATTGATCTCCCTCAAGAATAATACAAGTTATCCCAAGACTCAATTTCCGTAAATTGATAAGCCAACTGTTTAGCTAGTTCTACCGTTAGAACTCTTGGTCGATAGATTTCCGTAAATCCTATCTATAGTCCACCATAATCACAGGATCGTACGAGTGACCATAGTGTTGAGATAAAATAGGTCAATCAGTTCCAACTTACCCGACGTAGAAGGGGTCATATTATGCCTACCGACGAAGAAGGGATTCATTGGAGTTTGACCTATAAAGACTATTCTCAATTTTTGGTTATACGAGGAAGATCCCATCAACTTAGTTTTAATTCATTTTAAGTGAACGAATAACTAGCATTACGTGAATGAATTAACTTAGGTGATGGCTTAAAATTGATCGTGTGACATAAGAATGTCATAGAAAACTAACGCGTGACCTCTATATGAGTCAGTTTTCATGCAAATATTAGGTGGTTTGGTTTTAGGCGGAATATGATGCAAATTATCGTTGCAATAAAATAAATAAAAGAATGCAAAACGTAAATAAAAGTCCTAGTGTGGCCTATCCTAGTAAAAAGAACATAATACAACTTTGGAATCCACCGTTGGACCCGAGAAGCTTGTCTTGATGTTCCATCTTTGTCCATGCAGCGGGAGTGAGCATCCGATCTCCATCTTTGGTCTTCTCAAAATTACAATTTAAAATTTACAAAATATAAACCTATTTACATTCTAAATAAAACTGTAATTACAAAGGAAAAACAAAACGGAGATGCGAGATCTCAAAATACAACCAAGACCGTGTTCCATCATTACGGTAACACGTTCTACTAAGGCCACACTAAGTTACAACCGTTTGTAAAATTAAATACGTAATAAAAACATTCAAGGCATTCAAAAGTAACGATAAGAAAAATGCATCAACTAAAATTAAAATTTATTCGTGACATAATTCCGTAATTATGTTAAATTTATCCAAATCACCTTTTAACAATTAAAATTATGTGACAAAACCGCTTCTATCAACTTAATTTTAATTCATGATAATCCGTTACTTTAAATCGCTTTAAAATAACTAAATGGTACGTGGGTGAACCGTTTCACTATCAAGCGAATGCATAAAATCCGTATTATGCACAAAACATGGCCGAAAGAAAAAAAAATAAAACACGAAATTTTTTTTTTCTTCTTTTCACGGTTGAACCGTGACAAAAACAGCAAAAAAAAAAAATTTTTTTTTTTTTTAAATACCAGCAGCATTGCCGAGACCAGAAAGGAAAAAAAAAATTCCTTTTTTTTTTAAGCAGCTAAACCGTGAGCTACAATAGTCCCAAACCAAAAATCGATTTGATAAAACCAATTGCAAATTAAACCTAATCCGTATAGAAATGAATTTACAATTGATAAAACATAAACATAGTGCAATAATAATCGTTTATAATAACAATATGCAAAGAACAAATCGAAGACAAAAGACCGTCTGAACAGACGTAAACCGTAGGGCACGGTTTCCAAAGCAATAATACGCAACAGCCGTGTAAAAAAAAATCTGCCGAGACAAAAATTGCTGCCGCACGGTTTTTTTTTATGCAAAAAATTTATCGATTCAATTCGTTTAATGAAAATCACAATGAAAAATTTACGTGGCCTCGCTCTGATACCACTTGAGGGGTAATATCCGTATAAAACCCTTAAATTTTAGGACTATAACGTATCTTTAACATGTGATTTATGGTCATAAACGAAAAACAATAGATAAACGATAAAGATCAAGAATCAACCTCGGGTCCTTTGAAATGCGGCTTAAGAACAGAAATCAAAGTAGATTTCCTCCTAATCGTTGCACCCAAGACCGTCTGAGACTATGCCCCTTGTGCTAGAAATACTCTCTAATTGACTTGCAATATTGAGAGAGTTGTTGTGAGGTTTTTCGATGTGAGATCTAGAATTTTCAGAGAAAATTGCCCCGAAACCCTAATTTCTATTCAAATGAGATGATTACGGCAAAAGGAGAGGGAGCCTCTCCTTTTGTTTGGTTCGGCCAAACTGTGTACATGGAGGAGGGAGTGGGCTTTCCACTTCCTCCTTATTTTTTGGCTCGTGGTCCGACTCAAAATGTTAAATTGTATATGACGGGTTTTTATTATAAATCGTCATCGGTTATCGGTTATTAAAATATCAACTAGTAACATGACTCAGTCGATATATTAATACTTGTCCGACAATGACAATATTGTATAATTAATTAATTCGACATACATTAATTAAATATAATCGTTTATATTCAATTTATGAATTAACCGCTTAATTCGTCTTAGCCATTATTATTTAATCCGTATTAAATAATTATCTCAACATCGCGTTTGACTAATTATTAGTCAATAACTCCGACTAACTGCTTAGTCAAATTAGGCATCAACATGACTGTATTTTCATACCGTCACATCTCTCAAACGTATCCTATAGGTGTGACTTTTAGGGACTAGTTGATCACCGCCATCAGTATGACAATAACGTCAAACTTATCTAGCAAGCCAACCGTTATTGATAAACGTGGACCAACTGATAATAATACAAAAGTATACCCTTTGATCCTTTTAGAGATTTAAATTTTATTGCACTAACTGTAGAGGACACCAGCCCCAACAACGACGTCGTCGTTCCACATGGAATTTGTTGTGGTCGACATTACCTTGGAGGACTTCGCCATGATATCGGGCCTTCCCTGTGGCGAGACGCATGTTGAGTTCCCGGAGAGCCCGGAGAGAGTGTCTTCTGTCAGGGTCACGGGTTTGATCGGCAATGTTTTGCCTGCGATGACTGACATCACTCATATCCTGATACCGAACTCCTATGTGAAGGACCACTTCAGGGGGAGAGTGGCTGGCTTTGTTCCGGCGCCGTTAACGAGCCCGGAGGCTAACGCGCAGGAGGCGCGGTTGTGGCTGTGGTATTTTCTAGGTACCACGTACTTTGGTGATAAGGGTGAGCGCTAGGGGTGGGCAAAATCCGGTCCGGACCGAAAAAATGGACCGGTCCGGACTGGAATCGAGTGGACCGGAACCGTAATTAAAAAATCCGGTCCGGTTTCCGGTCCATCATTTTCCAAGATTCCGGTTTTCGGTCCTGTCCGGTCCGGGACCAGAATTTTCCGGTTTGGACCGGAATGCCCGGAATTATTGTTATTTTCATTTTTTTTCTTAAAATTGTATTTTTATTCCGGTCCAATCCAGTCCAACCGGTCCGATCCGGTCCAATGGACCGGAATTTTTGGACCGGAATTTGAAAAAGTGGGTGATTCTGGTCCAACCGGTCCGGTCAGGTCTTGGACCGGAATTTTTCCGGTCCGGTCCCGGACCGGAATTTTTGTAATCCGGTCCGGTCCCGGTCCATGAATTTTGCCGATTCCGGTTCCGGTCAAAATCGGTTCCGGTCCGGTTTTGGACCGATCTGCACCCTAGTGAGCTCTTGCCGACCAAGGTACTTCCCGCTTGCTGACCTAGACGCCTTAGGTCAGTTTGATTGGGTGACGCTGGCTTTGGCGACTTTTACCTGTTACTTGCACGTTGCGGTTCGTCCGGAGGTGCTGGGGGATGGGAGTTCTCCCGCCTTGGTTGGTCCCGGCCTCATCTTGGAGGTACGAGCGTTTTTGTGGTTTTTTTTGTTTTAATTTTTTTTGTTTTGATTTTGGCTTTTGATTGATTTTTGTGTTTTGGCAATTTTTGAAAAATTGGCTGATTTGTGATTGGTGTGTTTTGTTACAGGCTTGGTTGTTTGCTTACTTCGTCCCACTGTGCCCGAAGACGTCGGGCGACGTGCCTTTTGCTTACCCAGCTGTGAGGGGTTGGACTGTGGCTCGGAAGAAGTCCTCCAAGTCGACTTACGAGGATTGCAGGCGTCGGGTGAACGCCTTTCGGGTTGGTGATGTAAGTCACTGCTTCTTATCTCTTTTGTTTTGTAGAAAAGGATAGAGATAGGATGACTAGGTAGCTTTAGAAATCCCCTAGTTAGATGATTAGCTTTGCCTTGAGTGCAGTTTGTCGGGTGGCCCTGGGAGCACTATACAGGCGTACCGGTTGCTGTCAGGGAGCGTATGCGCCCTCGCAATTGCCAGCGCTTATACCTCGAGACGGCAATCGATCCGGTTTGGTACCTGGGTGAGCGTTTAGCTCGTCTGTGTTTTAGTGAGACCTTTGTGGTGCCGGTCGATCCGCCTAAGGTGTTGTTCCAGGAGTCGACACCCGACGAGGTTGAGGAGCACCTTCACGGTCGTGGAGGAGAGGAGTTGTTGTTACAGGAGGTCGACTACGACACCTACCGCTTTTCGAGGCTTGTCTGGTACCCGATTGAGGTATGTCTTCCTCTGTCCTTGGTTTTGTCGCCTCTTTTTACGTTGTGGCGGAAGGATTTGTTACCTTCGACGTGGCTTCTTGTTGTAGGGTGTCGACGCGCTCATGAGGACTCAGCCCCCGGCTTTCCCAACACAGACCACTTTCCAGGGGCCGGGTGGTAAGGAGTTACAGTTGCGTCTACCAGAGCCTGTGGCTCTTGAGGTTACCGACACTAGCATAGAATGGAGTTGACAGTTTTGAGAGTGAGTTTTTGGTTTCCAAACCTTCCTTTTGTTTGTATTTTGCCTTGCGTTTTTGTTTTGTTGAAGGGCTGTTCTGGTTGTAGGTGTCGACCGTTAGCCATCAGGCTCTATGGCAGATGGCTAACCGGTTGAGAGCACTTGCCGGTGACCTGGCTGCGAGGGAGTCTCGGCTCGCGCGGGTGCCTTTTCTTGGTTGTTTTGTGTGTTTTTGTGTTATATTTCACGTTTAAATCTTAATGACCTGTATTGTGTTTGGCAAGGTACTGCGGATCCGGCGGTGCTTGCTCGGGTTCGTGCTGAGTTGGGCCTATCGAGCTGCCAGGATGGGTTGCCGAGCCGAGATGCGGAGATTGCCTCTCTTAGGGCTCAGTTGGCTGCGGCGGAGGAGCTTCACGTCACGATGGAGTACGAGACGTTGGAGATTTCTCCTGAGAGGGGGCCTGAGCAGGAGGTGGTGTCTGCTTTGCCCGCGACTCCTCGTGAGACAAAAACTGGCCCACCGGGAGGTGTTGAGTAGTTGTAGTTGTTTGTCCGTGTTTTTTACTTTTGTTTGTACATATGTACATTTTGCGTGAGGCGGTTTTTATATATGTATTTTTGGTTTGTAGTTTATTCGTGTTTGGCGTTTTTTTTTGTTGTGTTTCGGAGAAGCACGGTCAGCGACTGATTCTCCTTTTGCTTCGGCATTTGTCCCTGCATTTTTAGTATAGAAAAACAGGCAAAAGGTATCACGTACGCATACACGTAAACACGCAAAAGCATTTGATGAAAACAAAAAATAAACCCCTCGTCACCAAAAAAAAAAAAAGAAAACAAAAAATAACCACGATGACTCAAAGTTAAAAATGAAATCGAAAAGAAATTTTGAAAATTCCGCGACCAGTCATCTCGTTTGGATTTTTCAAAAGAAAATGATTTGAAATTTCGGGAAATTAATTCGTGTTTGAATTAAATTGCATAGAATTTTGCCGTAAATTGATTGCAACTCGAAAAACTAAAACTCAAACCGTCATGGATGAATTACAAAAGAGAATTTTGCGAGTGTGCTTGATTTGATATTTGTGAGATCAAGGCTCGAATTTGCAAGAACTTGAATTTTGAAAAAAATTGACGTCGTGTTATCAATTTTAGATTTTAGTGGAAAACGCGCGAAAGCAAAAAAATTTTGGAATTTCGACTGACATGGAAACGATCCGTCGCGGATCGGGGTGACTAGCCCTTCCCCCCAAAAAACAAGAGAAAAGCTCATATGTTTAAAGTTGCGTCATGGAAACCATGTCGGATTTCGTAAAACAGAAAACAAGGAAATGTGAGTGTGAGAAAACATAAAAATTTCCGGATAGGCCCGAAGAGGCGCGAGCCTTCAGGCGAGAAAATCTAGGTGTCAGAAATAAACACAACTTGATATGGACAAATCAAGGTGCGGATCCTGAGAAGCAGCCTAAAGAGGCGCGAGGCCATAGGATATGCAAGTGAGCTTCCCTCTTTTTCGGAAAAAAAGCGCTGATTGTTTTGTATAAATAGAGACGTTTGTGCTTCATTGTTTCATCATCCGAAACACGAAAAACATCTCTACGAAAACCTTTATTCTTCCACAAAATAATTCATGGATGCTTTCGAGAATAGGCTGCGGCATTGGTGTCGGTATTTATCGCCTGCCGAGAGGTATCAACCCGTTGTAATGGGAGTTGGTCAATTGTTGGTGCTTCATCAAGTCAAGGCGTAATCATTGTTCCTTGAAGCATGCTCTCGTTTTTGGTATCGGCCGAAAGGTAAAATTTGCCCTCTTGCCGAAGAAATGGGCGCCATTGAAGGGTGGTCGGGTTGTACTTTTGTGCTTCCTCCGACTCGGTTGTGTTACAAAGAGATGTTTCGTTAATTGTTGGGCTTGTCAACGAGCCAAAAGAACTTCCTCCTTTCTCCCCATGGTGCGGATATGTTTGCTCTTATCAACATTTTCTCGAATCGGTTGGATGTTAATGTCTCGGAGGTGGCTAGGAGAAGTTAAGGGCACTTGCCTTTTGCCTAATGCATACATACCTCCTTGTCGATGCCTTGAAGAAGGAGGGGTCAAAGTGGTATGGTAGTATGACCCTTGTACATGTAGTTGAGCAAATGGAGCACGGTTGGGATCCATCATGGTTGGTGCTTGGCGAGATTATCCAAGCTTTCGACAATAAGGGCTCTTGTGAAGAAGCTCCTTCGTTCGGATCTCCAAGGATCTTCCAAGTGTGGCTCTTGGAGAGGTTAAGGTATGTAGAGCCTCCGGCCAATTCTTCTTCTTACTCCTTCTCTCACCTTACTGGTCGTGTTCGGTTTTGTTACTCATCGTCAAAAGTTACCTAGACCAAAACAATATTTATAACTTCACAAACTACTCTACTCTTAGTAAAGAGGTAAGTAAAGGTCGGATCCCAAGGGACGGGTATTGATGTAGGATTTTCGATTGCAAATGGTTGTGTCTAAGGGTGTCACAATTTGGGTTGAGGTAGGAGATCAACTAAACTAACTAACAATATAAAAGCAAAGCAATGAAAACAAGCAAGATGATTAAAATGAGATGTAAACAATTGATTAAAAGCACTAGGGTGTCATGGGTTCATAGGGGATTCATGGGATTTGATCATACAAACATGTTCTCTACTAGATGCAAGCACTTATTGTTATGATGGGATCGAGTTAGTGTATATCTTACAATCCCTAGGAAGGTTTGGGTCCCGGAGCCGAATCGATTAGATTGTACAACACCTAAAATTCGACTTAATCCTCCCTATCCAACTATATGCATGGTCTAATGAGACTCGAGTTGGTTTATGTCTGACAAGTCTCATTGAAAAGGTAAGTGATGGGTAAAAAATGCAAGGATTCATAGGCTCGCATTTCATCAAACATAACATGTGCATAAGTTGAAATCACAACAAGCAAGCAAATTAATTATGAAAACATATTAGATTAAGCATGAATCAATCCCCATGTTGGTTTCCCCTAATTCCCCATTAACCCTGGTTAAGGAAACTACTCACTCATTATCAAGTTTAACATGCTAACAAGGTTGTCAATCATACTAGCAAGGCAAAACATGATGAACAAATGAAGATGATTAACAATAATTAAAAAGGGATTAAGAGAGAATTATACCTATAAAGATGATTCCAAATAGTAAAGCAAAGAATAATAGAAGTACTTGATGATTGATGGAAGGTTGTCAATCCTCCAAATAAACCCAAATAATCTTCTAATTACCCAAAATAAATGATGAACAATAGAGAAATTAATGAACAATTAAGAAATAAGATTTGTATTAATGCTAAATTAAGAGTTGATTACAAGATTAAGAGAGTATTGAGACTTGATTAGGATAAGATTAAGATCCTATTAAGATGACATGCTAATCTAGGTAGTACAATGAGGTATTTATACTAGAGATTAGGTACAAAGATTAGGGTTACTAAAGGCTTAAATGACTATTAAGACCCTTAAGAAAAGTTGAGGAAGTGCTCCTCTCCAAGGAGATGCTCATCTCCGTTTTGGTAGTCTCCAGGAAATCTGCTCGTCCCGAGCGTCTAGGCAGTAGGCACGGTGGATTCTGCAAGGGAATCCAAGCAGATCAGGGGAGAGACGCTAGGATTTAATGGTTTCAAGACGAGCGTCTTGACATCGGGACGCTCGGATTGGTGGGCAGGGAGACGCTCGTCCTGGGCAGGGAGACGCTCGGATCCTGGGTCAGCACTTCTCTTTTCTTCTTTCTTCAACAATCCTCGGGGATCTTGTTGGGGATACAAGGATCCTTTCATCATTGCACAATCTACTTTATTATCTACATAGGCCTTCTAGTATTGTCTTCCCTTTAATGCTTGGTCATTGAATTTGATCAATTCAACTCCATTTTGCCATGAAAATGCAAGGTTTGCACTCCTTTCCTACCAAGGGAACAAAACCTCAAAGAATATGCAAAACAGGAAACTAAAGATAGTAAATTATCCAATTATGCACTAAAAAGCATGGGAACGAGGCTAATTCGAGGACTAAATATGCTTAAATATGAGTCACATCACTTACTATGAGAACGAAGTTGTACTCGGATAGTTTTGCATCCACCGAGGCCTATTGGACTTCGATATTGGTGGAGGAGGGTGGTCCTTATATCTGTTGGGTGGTGCCGTGGTGGCACTTGAGGTCTTTCCCAGGGTTGCCCGTTCCGGTCGCTTGTTCTTGTTCTTTGATGGTGGTGGGCTTAAAGGTTGCTTCCTTTATTTATCTTGAAAGGCTTATGAGGCAAATGGGGCGTCAATAAAAGGTGCCCGCTCAAGATGCCCTCGTCCAAGAGAGTGTTTTCCGGAACTCCGAGCTTGTGGAGGTCTTTGAAAGGTGGTGGGCCACTCGGCCGATTTGGGAGGTACCAAACCCTGTTGCCACGACATGGGTGACTCCCGCTTATGTCAAGTGGTCAAGAGCTCAAACCTTGGAAGAGAGGTCTAAGTCTCGTAAGGACGAGGTCGTCGACTTGAAGTATAGAGAAGTAGGCAAGGCCAACCATGCCTTCTTTGACGACTTTGCCGATGACGTTAGCCTGGATGTAGTGAGGCCACCGAAGAGGAGAAGCTCGGGTCCCAAAGAGGTAGTGGGCCATATATGGGCTCGGCTTGGGCCAAGTATAAGGTCATGCACGAGACCGGATGCCGTCGCCGTTGTAGATCCGTTGAGGATCCGTTCCGAAGAGGAAGTCCATGCTAGGCGGGCCAACAAGGGGAAAATGTACCCCGGGGGGAAAGGCAGGGGTAAAATGTAAGAATGAAGATCTCCAATACCCGTTGTACTATTATGTTGTAATAGTGTTTGTGCGTTTTTATTATGTTGTACTAGCTATGTATTGTGTATTTTGTGCTAGTTTTACTATGTGAGATGTCTTAGTCGACACTCTAGCTTCGACAAGTTGCATACTTGCTTAGCTTTATTTGTTGTCCAGTTTGTAATCCTTCTCATTATTAATTAAATAAGAGGATTGCTTGTGTTAAAACAAGTTTTCAACGCTTGTTTCTTCCATCCATCTTGTAAAGGTAATTCGGTTTGAATTATCCTAAACATTGCACCTGTGAAGGGGATTTTGTGGGAAGGGAGAAAGGCTTCTTTTTTGTTTTTTTTTTTGTTGTGGAAAAGGGAATGTTTTTCCTTTTCCTTTGTTTTGAAGTTGGTATGGGTGATTTTTTTTTTATGTGTGGGGATGGTTGTATCCTTCTCGTATAATAAAGGATTGCCTATGTATCCACCTGAAAACGCGAAATCAAACCATGATCATAGTTCGAATGTTTTTTTTATTTTGTTTGGGTGGTTGTATCCTTCTTGTGTAAGAAAGGACTACCTACGTATCCATCTAAAGAGGTGAAATCAAACCATGCTCGTAGTTCAGATGTTTGAATTGAGTACAAATGGATGTTGCCTTTGTCAGATCAAAGGTCGGAAACATGGCAAGGTGCCGCAACTTAGACTCGATAAAACATGCAATTTTAAATTAGAACGCATTTGAGGAACTTGACTTGAAAGGGATAATTTAGTCGCTAGTTGTGAAACTAGGGTAAGGTTTTTAGTTACTAGGTTTCAAGGGTAATATTTCTTGAGTTGGTCTAGGTTGGTCGGGTTTGTGAAATCCTCCCCGTCTAGGTCACTCAATCTCACTGCGCCCTCGATGCCCCGGGCAGAGAAAGGCCAGGGTGATGTCATGGTGTATAAAAGGGACGGTGGTATGTGTTGTATGTTGGCGAAGATTTGGCAATCGTGGCAATGTTTGACGTAGTTTCGCAATCGGCTTCCATGGTGGTCCAGTAGTAGCCTAACCGCATGATTTTTTGGGCTAGCATCATTGTGCTCATGTGAGCTGCGTCGTGGACCTCTCCCATAACATTTTTGGCTTTGTGGTGATCAATGCAAAGGAGAAGGATCCCCTGGGGTGTTCTTTCGTATAGTTGTTCTTGGTTTATCATGAATTGTGATGAAAGTAAACGGATGGCTCTTTGTCCTCTTATATCAGAGTTAGGAGGGAATTCATTTTTGGTTTTGTAGTTGAGGGTGGCTTGGTACCAAGGTTCGACATGGTTTTCCTCGTCGTTGTTGATGGCGCAAATGTGAGCTGGCTTGCTTCTTCTCTCGACACATAAGGGCATCGACGTCATGTCGCCAGGTATGTTGACGAGCGCGGAAAGTTTTGCTAGGGCATCAGCAAATTGATTTTCCTCCCATGTCAAGTGGAAGTAGTCGACTTGGTCGAAGAATTCGGCCTCTTGATTGATTTTTGCTTGGTAGCGTGCTAAGCTGTCGCTTCGGATTATCCATGATCCGGACACCTGACTGATGATGAGTGAGGAATTGCCGTGGACTCTCAACTTCTTGATGGCAAGTGTTATGGCTGCTTGTAGGCCCATGAGGCATGCTTCATATTCGGCAGCATTGTTGGTGACGACGAAGTCTAGCTTGACTGAGATCGGAACATGTTCCCCTTCCGGTGATATTAGAAGGATTCGTACCCAAAAGCTTCTAAGGTTTGATGCACCGTCGAAGTATAGGTCTCAAGCGTCGGTGTTCGCACAAAGGATGTCTTTGACAGGAAGTGACCATGTGTCGGTCGGTTGTATCCTCGTTGACGGGGTTTTCTGCTAGAAAATCAACGACAGCCCTTCCCTTGATAACCATGAGGGGTATGAATTTGAGGTCAAATTCGGATAGCATGAGTGTCCATTTAGACAGTCTTCTGTTTAGTACCGGTTTTTTGAAGATGTATTTGACCGGGTTCATCTTGGATTAGATGTGAACCGTGTAGCTGAGCATATAATGTCGCAGCTTCTCTGTTGACCAGACCAGGGCAAGGCATGTTTTTTCCAGTTGGGTGTACCTTGTCTCGTACTCGATGAACTTTTTGCTGATGTAGTAGATGGCTCGTTCTTCGCCGTCGACTGTTTATGCCAGCATTGCTCCCATGGCTGTGTCGGTGACAGTCAATTATAGAGATAAGGGAATTCCTTGTTGAGGTGGCATGAGGACAGGAGGTTTGGATAGGATTTCCTTTATCCTGTCGAAGGCCTTTTGACAGTCGTCATCCCAATCGGTGTGATCGGAGGCGCGAAGCTTCTCGAAGATCGATTCCCAAATCATAGTGAGCTTGGCTATGAAGCGGCTGATGTATTGGACTTGACCGAGAAATCATCTCCTTCTCGTTCTTAGGCCGAGGCATTTGTTTAAGAGCCTTGATTTTGGTAAGATCAATCTCGATACCCCTCTTGCTGACGACGTGTCCCAGGAGTTTTCCGGAGGTAAACCCGAATGCACACTTCTGAGGATTTAGTCTCATGTTGTATTTCCGAAGGCGAGCGAAGAACTTCCGGAGCGCGCTGATGTGGTCGTGACGATCATGTCATCGATATATACTTCCACTTCCTTGTGCATCATGTCATGTAGGAGAGTGGTAGCGGTTCTTTGGTAGGTTGCTCCGGCGTTGATCACGCTGAAGGGCATGACAGTGTAGCAATATGTACCCCACTGTGTAGTGAATGCAGTCATGTGCATGTCTTCATAGGCCATTTTGATATGGTTGTACCCAGCATACCCGTCCATGAATGATAATAGGGCGTGCTCGACGGTGTTATCCATGAAGATGTCAATATGTAGCAGAGGGAAGTCGTCTTTTGAACTTGTTTTGTTTAGGTCTCTGAAGTCGACGCAAATCCGCATTCTCCCGTCTTTCGTGGGTACGGGAACTATGTTGGCCACCCAATCAGATTATTCGGACACTTTGATGAATCTGGCTTTGAACTATTTGTGTAGCTCTTCCTTGATTTTTCTGCCCCATTCGGAGCGCATATGGTGCAACTTTTGTTTCACGGGTTTAGCTCCGGGTTTGATGTGTATCTTGTGCTCTGCAATCTCCCTATTGATCCCAGGCATGCCTTTGTAGGACCATGCAAATACGTCCTTGTATTCATGTAGGAGGTCCATGAACTACTGTCTTTCGGAGGGGTCAAAGGTGGTCCCTATCCTAAGTTCTTGAGGTGTATTGTCGGTCCCTACGTTAATAGGTTCGGTTTCCTCAATGATGGGGGTCTTCTCTTCCCGTTTGTCAAGTTCTTTGGCTAGGTGAGATGGGTAGTCACTCAAGTCAAATTCCTCATATTCGTTCAAAATTACATTGCAGTTAAATTGAGATGAGTCATAAGTAAACTTATCGTTCATTAAGTCGACTTGAGCGAAAAGCTCGGATAGGACAGACATCTCATAGGCAGTCAGAGGCGACACGGCAGATGAGGTGGCCCCTGGAACAAGCTCCAAGTTGCTACCCTCCGCGGGAGTGGGGATGACCCTAGTTGACTCAGCCTCTGAGGCAGCCACAAGTTTGTGATAAAACAGTGGAAAGGGGACTTTGACTGGGACATCAGGAATGCTAGGAGCTAAGACAGACTCTGACCCAGACTCGGACAAAGACTCTTTCTCATATTCACTTCCCTCTTTGAACATAGAGCCTTCTTCAGTTGTAATCTTGAGAATGCAGGCTTGACGATCGGTCAACTTGACAGTTTTCCTCCAGCCTTGTGTAGTTTCCTCTGGGTCAGTATCAGAGATTAAGGCAGTGGGATTGAACTAGTTATCCTTTAAAGAAATGTTGATGATGTCCTCATAGCCGAGGTGCTTGATGTTGTCTTCTTCGAAGAGGAGACTGACGGCTTGTCCGTCCAGGCATGGGGTCGACTCAGATTTGGTCGATGCAGTTTTGGTGTTGTCGGGGAATTAGAAGTCTTGAAAGACTTCTACACCCCGGGTGTTTAACCTTGGCTATGGAATCATAAATTGGCTCAGGAAAGCTGTGGTAGAGCTCGGATCCTCCCTCGGGGATGAAGTACCTGTTGAGAGTCAGATGGTCAGGACGGAGCATGACTCCGTGCTTTTTGCGCTTCCGTATTAGGAGGTTCATCTCCTGGATGTCTTCAATGGTTGGCTCATAGCCTAGCCCGAAGGGGATGTTGGGGACCTTGGCCTGTTTCAAGGGAGGCAAGGTGCACTTAAGCGGATTGAGAGGTAGACCCGGGAAATAACCCTGGCGCATCAAAATGCGGTTGACTGTGAGGTTAGAGAACGGGTCACAATCAAAGGATGCTGATTCATCGGTTGGGCCATTCACATCTTGGAATCCCCACATGTCGCTATCGTCCTCTTCAATGACCTGAGAGGCTATTCCCTTCTTCATGATTGCCTTGATCGAGGATGCAGGAATTGTGATTGTTTTCCCGTTGAAAGGGACCCTAATTTTTCGATGGAGGGTTGAGGTGAGGGCCTTGGCGGCGTGAATCCAGGGGCATCCTAGAAGCGTTTTGAAAGAGGCGTCGATATCGACCACACTAGAACCATAGGCACATTTTTCTTGAGGCATTATACCGTGATGTATAAGGCCAGGTTATGGTTTGCTTTGAATGGAGGGATATCTTCGTCAGAGAAGATGATCGGGTTGCTTAGGTCGGGGACATCGCCTGTCATGTGTGCTACCACTTCTTCAGGAGAGGAGGTAGAGGGAACTGTCAACTTTCCCAGGGCTTGTAACAAAGCCTACCGATGTTCGAAAGGATGTAGCAATCAGTTGCCAAATTCAAATTTTGGCCTTCGCCTTTTGCAGTTGTTTAAGGATCGAGTTTTCGGGAACCTTGGGTTGAGTGTCCACGTCCGGGATAATTTGGCCATTCGTTGTTGGAACGACTGTTTAATTGTTCGGGTTTTGATAGGGGCGTCCGGAACGGGTAAGGTGAACAATCTCTTTTGCTTGTTTCCCCTTTCCCGGAACAACGTAGATGTCCTCTGCGTCGTCTCTCCAAATACCTTTTATTTCGGGATCGCGGGCGTACCTTTGAGTGGTATTCCTCTGCGGATAGTTTTTGTAGAGGAAGTTTTTGTGGGGGTAGTTTTTGTGGGGTTGATTATTGTGAGGTTGATTATTACGGGATTGATTATTGCGGGGTGCATGCCAGAATGGTCGCGGGAGCAATCCTTTCTGGTGAAGGGAGTTGTGGGTGCTTGGAGGACCCTCCCTTGGACGTGGTGTCGGTGTTGGTGGGTTTAAAATCAACCGGTGATAGGCGTCCTTAAGTCGGGTAATCCTTTCTAAGAGACTGGCTATGGCTTCTTAAACCTGTTGGAACATGGTGAGCATGGTTACAACGCTGAATACGAATATCCCGTCCGGGGTATCCTTTTCCAAGGCATTCACCTCGTCATCAATTGGCAGGATGAGGTGTGAGCAGTCCAAGGTTGGCTCATCATCAGAGATGGCATGGATTCCCAAGGGGTTCGTTTTGTTATTTGGTTTGGTGGGTGGAGGTAAAGGTAGTTCTCTTTTCTCGATCATATCTTGGATGGCGTGCTTTACCCTGGTGGTACTGGCAGTAGGCATTGGGATTCCAGAAACGGGTTTTCTTGGCCTCGGACGGTTCCGGAGTGGGCCTGATTGGCTGTAGTTTTCCTTAGTCCATGAGCCTTTTTAGGACACTTGCATAGGTTGTCCCTAAGTTTGTGAATACCCTTTGAGGACGTTAAGTTTTCTTTGTGGTTGGTTCGAGGAGGTTGACCTCATCGATTTTGTTTGTCTGACCATAGGGGCGATATCCAGTTGATGTAGATCCCTGGTAGCCTTTACCGGTGGTTTTGGCTCGGACACCCTTGCGGAGGTCGTCTTCAATGCGGGTTCCGAGGATTTGTAGGTCCTGGAATGTTTTGATGTTTTGATATCTCATCAGGTTGGCATAGACTGCGCGGAGGTCGTTGACAAACTTCTCCACCAGAGTTGATTTACTCGGTTTACTGACCAATTGAGTGCTTACCCTTTTCCAACGGGTTAGGAATTTTGTGAATCCTTCCTTATCATTCTGATTCAGGACCTCAAGGGTGCGAGTGTTGGCTTGGATTTCGACGTTGTCGGCGTGCTGTTTAGCAAATTCAACGGCGACTTCGTCCCAAGTAGTAAGGTTCTTGGGGTCGAGGGAATAGTACCATTGGGGGGGAATCGGTTCCAGGGATGATGGAAAGATCCAGAAGAAGAGTTCTTGTTTGACCCCCTTGATGGACATGTAATCCTTGAAGGCTCGAATGTGGTTGAGTGGGTCCTCCACTCCCTTGAACTTGGGTACATCAGTCAAGGTAAAGCTGTCGGGTAGTTGATCCCCAACGGTTTCGAATCTTCGATTGCTCTCAAGATGGATATTGTTACCGCGAGCAAGGAGTTGTTCTTCCAAGAGCTTGAGCCTTTTCTCGGTTTCAGTCAAAGGTGGAGTGTTGTGTTCTCCGGTTTCCTTGTTTTCCAGGGTGTCGATACGAGTCTCGACACGGTCCAGGGTGACCTTAAGGGCGGTGAGCAGGCTTGCTAGCTGAGCAATCGTGGGATCTCTGTTGTCATCGTTGTTGTTGGACGAAGCTGAAGACGAGGCCATGGCTTTGAGACAGAAAATGGCTCACGTTACATCGCAATCCGACACGGTTTAACGAATAAACGCAGACAACACGAGAGACGGAAAAACAAATTAGACTCAACAAGACGAGGGTGACCGTGTGTGGTGCCTTGGTGCTGACTCGATTTAAGATGTGACTGTGTTAACCGGACTTTGACTCGCGTCCAACGTAATGGCGTGATGCCGTTGAACGAGTCTCGAAGTGAGACGACTCATAAGTAAATACCCATAAGTACGCTTGCTTCGACTCGATAGACACGAGGCGGAATTGTAATGGTGGACTGAAGTTTTCGAAAATAGAGATTTCCAAAAAGATCCGTTTTTCGCTTTGTGGACGTCTTCCGAAGAATAAGGATCCTCGAAAGTCGGTCAGTTGAAAAGGTTGTCTTAAGTTTGTTTTCAAAAGACGGTTTGAGTTTGAGTTGAGGCGGCTCTGAAAACAATGTGTTGTTTCCAAAGACGATTTTTGAAATTCAAAGTTGTATGTTTTGAAAACCGAGTTTTGAAAGGTTTGAAAAGGTCTCGGGGACGGTGTATGGTCCTCGGTATTTGAAAAAGTCTCGAAAAAGGGGTGTGTGCCATTTTCGGGTTTTGAAAGAGCCATTGTGTCGGCACGAGACGGGTTAAAATCCGTGTCTTAACGCGGCGATTATAACGGCGTAAAAAGGTGTTTTTTGAAATGGTTGGTAGAAAACCAAGTTTGAAAATCGTCATTACGACGGCCTAGAAAGGCGTGCTTTTTTAAAATGGTTGTAGAAAACCAGGTTTGAAAATCGTCATTACGACGGCCTAGAAAGGCGTGCTTTTTGAAACGGTTGTAGAAAACCAGGTTTTGAAAATCGTCATTACCACGGCCTAAAAAGGCGTGCTTTTTGAAATGCGACGGTCGATGAAAGACCGAGGTTTGAAATGGCCATTATAACGGCGCAAAAGGTGTTTTTGAAAGTTTGAAATGACACGGAAGGACTTATGATCACATAACACATAAGCACTAGCAATTTCATTATATTATGCATAATGCTGACACGGGTTTTGGCTTAAAAGGGTGGGTTACACACCAAGCGATCAAACCCTGATTTTCGAGAGGGATACCAATCCAAAAAAATGTGTAAGGAGGGTGCCCTAGCCTCGTGCGCGAAGGAAATAAAAGCCCTTTGACGAAACAGAAATGTGTAACGTCAACGGTATGCTTGACTCAATCGAGATTCGAAACGCGGGGATGAGAAAACTCACGCCGACGGGACGAGCCAATTAGTTGAAAAGGGTTAGGTTGTGGGCCCAGACAAGGAACCTGACTTATGACCGTAATATCAATTAATGCATTTCAACCAAGACCTCGTTCGAGTCTCACCATCTAGGGATCACAAAGACACAAGTGTCCTAGTACTCCCGAGTGGAGTCGCCAATCTGTGGACATGGGCCACCTGCACGACCAACCGATCTGTGGGACATGCAGCGGTATTTTGAAAGCCACGCTCGGCGGCGTAAAAAAAAATGCTTTCGACCAGATCGTTTTAGATCGGTCGGTTTCGTCTTGGCAAGGGTCTTGAAACGATGCAAGAGATGTTCGGAGTCGCCACCAAGCATTTGTGGGATGCTTGAAACCCGTTCGAATCCACTTTATACCTAGTTCAACCAAGGCAAAAAGCGGTGTTTGACATAGGTACTAAAGATAAGGAGTCGTCCCTCTTTAGCATCATATCTCTAGAATGACTCTCGTTCGCCCTGGATAAGGTCGTCCACTATCCAAAGTTTCTGAGTAAGAGGTGAAGGTATGTGTTGGGAAGCCCTTTAATCGGACACCCAATCCCGCCCGCGGTGGCGGCCTCTACTGATCGATCTTGGTTGGTCAAATGTAAAATTTGATAAAAACGGGTAAATGCATGAATGCGCATCCACAAGTTTGAACCTAACATGTGAGCTTTCTATGTCGGTTGTTTATCCAAATATCAAGTAATTGATGTCAAGTTGGATTTAATTTTGATTTGCATGCAAGACGGAAATTAAACATCCATTTACCGAGTTAGGTTTATGCTACATAATGTGATCCATTTGTCTTAAAAAGGCATTTTGCAAATACAATGTAAAGGGGTAGATTTGTCATCTGATCCGTGCTTTATTCGGGTTAACCGAAGTCGGGATCGTCCTAGACAAGTGTTGGAAGGGAAGCAGGGTCTGCATCAGGTAGCCTAATGAGGCGCGAGCCATCAGGCGATGCAAACAGGCTTGTCCTGGTTTGAAAATTGGAAAATAGTTGGCCTGTTTAGGCGCGGACAGCCAACAATCCAAAGGGATGACTTCTACCTGTTTAAAATCGTTTGTAAAACGGTTTGTAAAGGGGTGTTTGAACCCGTCTTAGTTTGAAAAGGTTGTTTAGACCGCTTTTGTGTCAATATGAGGAACGAGACTTGAATAATCATCATCGTATTGACAATATTTGATGTCGGGTTCAGTTTTGCAAGCTTGACATGAATAGTTTTGAAAATGATTATGAACTAATTGTTTTAAGTTCATTTGTTTGTAATTAGTCAATGTTTATCATCGTATTCGGGTTAAAAACCGACATGGTATGTGGAACCAAGGATGATTTTGTATTTATGACTAATATGTTTGTCTTTGAAATGTAAAGAAATAAAATAAAAGGTTTTAAAATACCTATTAAAATGTAATTAATCAAATATTATCACCGGAACACGGATTAAACCGTCATGGTATGAGGAACCAAGGGTGAAAATGTTTCATGGTTAAAAGTTTATCATGAGAATGATTTGAAATATTTGAAATGGTAAAAACCGATTGCAAATAAGAAAATGTAATAAAAAAAGGAAATCTGAGAGCAAACACGGCTGGATTAAGGCCTGAGAGGGTATTGAGGCGCGAGCCCTCCTACAACGCAAGTAGTCCATGTGTCCGGCCAAAATCCGGTTATGGCTCATCTAGCCTATATTTGAATCATGTTATGCATGTTTTAGCATGTTATAGTCATAAAACAAATGAAAAACATGAAAGAAGAGGATTTTTATACCCTCGTACTTACATGCTAGGCTTGAGACGAGAAATCGACGAAAGTGTATCAACTTGTTTGGTCGGAAAACTCGGTTGAAAACCATTTTAGCAATGTAAAGAGTGTTTTGTGTTTAAGTTTAGTGATGGTGTAGTTGGTCGAGATGATCGGTCACGTGATTTAATGCACGATGACGGTACCAAACAATGTGTATGGCTTGTATTTTCGATCGGTATGTCGAAAATACGTGTCGGTTTGTGACTTAAGAAGTCGAATCAAGAATTTTAAGGGAGAAATGAGGGGCGGACACTCGCGTACCTTCAAATGGTGGCATTTGAGAGGTATTTATATAAAAATGGGTGGTTGTGTGTGTTTTAAGCGACGTGGCTGCATGGGCTACTCGAAGAGGCGCGAGCCATTTCACGGGTCTTTGAGCTGTCTTGCCACTATCACGCAATTGAAATCATGATTTGTTCTATCCTAGGTTTTGGATGACATGATTTGTGCTTGACCATTCAAGCATTCCGGGAATACTTAACATGGAAGTTTTGAGAAGTTTGTTTTTTGTGTTTGACTCGGTTTGACTCATTGTTGGAGTCGGAATTGAACTTTGAGTCGGTTTTTGGTCCGGTGTCGGTTTTGACTCTAGTTAGTGTCATTGCGACCCCGTCGTCGTGCATTAAACACTCCAGGTACTTTTGAAATGTTTTGAAATGTTTTGTTTTTGAAATCGTTTTGAGTTTTTCGACGTATAGTTGTACAAAACTGTCGATTAAATTATGCGATTCCTAAGCATATTGTAGTCCGATAATCATCGGGTGTTTGTCGGAGACTCGACAAATACTGGTTATCTACAGACACACATTCTTGAAAATGTTCCATCTCTGCCTCAGTAGTATTGCCTCATAATCTCTCTACTGGAGAGACAGAACAGTATTTAAATCCCCCGACCAAAGCCAGGGATCAGTGCAATTTGTAGCCACCTTCTTTAGGAAATTCCATAACTCAATTCTTTCATTAAGACCATTGAAAGCATAGATCACAGTCTGGTAAAATGTCTTCCCATTAGTCTTGGAATGAACAAGCATATGAACATATTGAGCACTATAATCTAAAAATTGTATATCAAAACAATGAGGTTTCCAAAATATCCATATTCTTCCTCCTTTATGCCAACTGCAGTTAGTGGATACACTCATCCATCACAAATAGAGGTCTCTTTCATAAGTAACATACAAGGTTTAAGTTTAGTTTCTAGTAATCCAAAAAGACCAATCCCATGATTGTAAACCATTTAACCACCTTCTGCTTATTCAGGTAATTAAGACCCCTAACATTCCAAAAGCCAATGCTATGCATTGACACTAATACCAGGAGGATCCTTCCCACTCTCAACTACTCTACCTCCAGGAGTAGTAGTGTTGTTTAACGCATCCATAAAAGTGTATTGTTCAAATTTCCCAGACAGTCTCACTCCCACAATCCCAGATTTCCTATTCAACCTCATAATTTGTTTAGCAGGTGTAGACTTAACAACTGGAGTAGGTCTATCTCTAGATAGAGGAGGAAAGATATCATGAGTAAATAGAGGATGGGGTGGGATCAGAAACAACCTGGGTTTTCTGAATAGGTCTCCATATCTGAGTAACCGGAGCTTCTGATTTAGATATAGGAGCCTATCCCTGCTTACCACCACTTTTGAGAGCAAATTTTCTGCATTGATTACTGTCATGATCCATTCCTTTACAACTTGTACAGGATATGGGCTTCCATTCATACTCAACAGGCACCATAACCAGCTGACCATTTTCATCTAAGAAATACACCTTCTCAGGCAATTTCTGATCCATCTGTAATTCCACCATAACTCGAGCATAGCTTAACCTGATCTTCTCTGCAGGTGCCCCATCCATCTTCACGTACTTACCAACTAAACCCGCAATTCTAGGCAAGCAATTTCCCCAAAATTTCAGAGAGATTCCAGATAATCTAACCAACACAGGTACAACATCCACTTTTTCCTTTACCAAGTCCATGTCCACATCCCATGGTTTAATAATCACAGGTTTGTTCTCAAAAAGGTAATAACCTGAGTTCAATAGAGCTTCTCTACTCTGAAATTTGGTAAACCTGACTATGAAAATCCCATTATCTAAGAACGAGACTCTATCAAAGCCAAATTCATCCCATACACGGTAAACAAAGCCCTCAATAACATCCCAAGGTGGGTTGGCACCCAAGATATAACAGTATACAGAATTGTTCCAAAACTGTACCTCTATTTTGATGTCCTCGGTAGTAAATTGTAAAAGATCGACCAATTCTTTCTCTTCATTGATTTTTGCCATCACCGGGACATCTCGACCACCTCTTCGAAGTAACCACCCATCATTTTTCAGACTTTCATCAGCTTCAGCAAGATCAAGGATAGGGATACCCTCCATCTCCCTGAGTGAACGTGTTTTTCGCGCATCCTCCATTGTTGGTCCACGAAAGTTACCACCTTTTCCTCCAGATTTTGAACTAGTAGCTTCATCTGACCTTATTACAGTGTGTTTGATAATTTTTTGTGATGATTTAGGTGCAGAATTTAAGGGAGAAAATCAATTTTGCGTAACTTTCATAGCCGTCATGCTGTTTGTTCAAACTTCTAGGTTAATAATTTTAGAGCTTCCTCTCACTAACTTTATCTCTCTTCATTGTTTTTTTTTTATTTTTTGTAAATCATGGTTTATAATTCATATAAACTCACTTAAAGTAATCTTGATGATACTAACTCACTTCAAGAAATTTGGACAATAATGAAATATGGAGTGTCATATTGTTATTAACTGATAACTATAATTAAGTTAAACTGGATACAAGTACATTACATATGAAATCGAAATATTTGTATGTTTCACTCTTCAAAGAAACAACGTCTAGCTATATCAAAGACCACCTTCATCATGAACAACTTTGCAAGACCGAGTTTAGCAATGTATCTTCAATATACCTTTCTGTTTGTCTAAGAACAGGCTTGCGGCAATCACCTAACCGTCAGCACAAAGCCGCAAAAGGATGACAGACGTATCAATGGCCATAGCCTTTGATAGTGGGAGAATAGCAGTCGAGCTGGACAACAACACAACAATGCTCCGAACAACAACAATGATGTAATAGTGAACTTGTTACAACATATAGGTAAAAATCAAAGCAAGAAACTTCTCATCATCCAATGGCAATTAACGAATCAATTCCCGACACTCACTCATCTATAAATATTCGCCTTAAGGGGATGTAGGAGTTCAACTAATGCAGAGCCAAACCCCACCAAAGGAATCTGGATCGAGCGAATCAATTTTGATAATTTCACTAAAATTCAGGAGAGCTGAACAAAAGGCCGACAGCAAAAATATCAAAAATCCAAATGAATGGGGAAATAACATAAAGCAATAAAATTCGAATATTGATAGCAAATACACTTAAGTTGTAAGAAGAAAAATCATACGTCGCTAGCACACTCGATCTGCAGACACAGAAAGAAGGGTGGAAATTTGGAATACGAGTGGTGCGCAGTGAACTCAAATCTTAACACATAAAAAACACTAAGTGAATTATATATCCGATGTATTACCACCAATTGCTTAGCTTTTGAGCATTACAATAAAGTTTTCGAGTTTTGTTTTAATGTTTCTGAGTTTTACTATAAAGTTTCTGAGTCCATTCAATTAGACATTAAGCTCAAAAAATTACAATATAACTTAAAAACATTACATACTAGGTAGTATCCCGCGCTTCGCGCGGCCTGTTTTAAAATTTTATGATTATAATTGAAGAAAAATTATATAATTCATATATGAACTTCAATATTATCTCTTATAAATAATTTTTTCTCAAATTTAATTTTTTTAAGTTTAACTTCAATGTTTTAAAATAAAATACATAACAGTTTTAATTAAAACTAATAAGTGATAATTAATTATGCATGATCAACGTTTTATAAATAAATTTGTGACGTGTGAAATATCATATTAATCAAAATAAAATTTATTCGAATAATACAACAATCAACGATAAGTTTTCAAATTATATCATTTCACGATACTTTATGTCTCAAATCAATTAATATTTATTCAAAATGATGTGAACATAATTTTATGTAATTTTTAATTTTTTAGTATAACATGTGACATTTATCTATCAAACATATAGAGTTCAAACTCAACTTATTCAAATGTTTTGATTGTGTCTTGCATGTGATATGTGTCAAACAGATCTATGAGAAATTTGCACCTTTTGTTTTTTAAAACAACTATGGTGTTGTTTAGCCTTACTTTAGAAGTGTTTTGTAAATGAAAAATTAGAAGTTAGGCCAAACACTATTATTTAGGAAGTTTAAAACTACTTTTAAAAAACCATCAACTAACCTTTATGCCATTAGAAGTAGAAGTAGCAAATTGGTGCTTCTACTTCTCATTTTTTTTGTATTCATAAGATTCTATCCTATGCCAAAAAGAATATTTGATTGACTTTTCATAATATTTTCAAATTCCGTCAATATAAATTTTATTCAAATGATAATATTTGGGGTACATGTGATATTTTTAAAAGCAAAACAAAAAATTGTTCACTAATTGGCCAAACATTTCAAACAAAAAAAAACTTTTTTAAAAATTTAGCCAAACACTTACAATTTTTTTAATAAGTAGTTTATGAAAAAATCCTTTTAAAAAGGAAAAACTCTTTTATAAAAGTAAGGTCAAACACCCCCTATATATAATGATGATTAAGAGTTTACATGTAAATATAATAGGTTGAACTTTCTCAAATTTTTTTTTTTTATGTTTAACTTCAAAGTATTTAAAAGATAACATATAAAATATTTGACTAAAAGTAATACGGAGTATTTGGTTAGTCATAATCAATATTTTATATTTGACTTATACATATTTAATTAAAGATATTAAAGAAAAATGTAACGTGTTTTCTACTTTTTCATGTCGTTTATAATACTATGTTACTTAATAATCATTACTTTTGTATTGATTATTCAAATGCACGATCACTATATACATACACACTCGTACATATACTCGTTATCACACTATTGAAACCTATCAAAAACTCATATGTGTTCAATTTGTCCATTATAATTTTTTTCATTCCAACACTATAAAAATTTATCTCTTAGTAGTTTTTTTAAAGCTGTGTTTTTAAAATATACGACGACTCTTCCAAATATATTTTTCTTAATAGATTTAATAGTGTAAGTTTTATAACTTTCTCAAAATATTTTTTTACGTAAATGTAAAACATTGTGAGACACTCGCTTTAATCATCTCTACATATCAACATAAATATTTCACTAAATATAATGAAAATTATACTCAATTGAAAGCATTTTTCACAATGAACGTAATTATTTACATTTTAGAATTTTTATCAAAATAACTTTTTTAGTAAATTTAGAATCAAATCACCGTAATTATTTAATAAAATTTTATAATAAAATTTATTAAACTATAATTAATATTTTGCTGAGATTTATACAACATTTATTATGTTTATATTTAATTTCAGCTGTAATTAATACGTGTATTTAAGGCTGGGTTGACACGTGCGACGCATCACATGCGTTTCAACCAGCTTTTATATATATATATATATATATATATATAGAGAGAGAGAGAGAGAGAGAGAAAGAGAGGCGGGATCTCGTGAGTTTGGTTCTTACGGTGAGTTGTGAGTTTGAAAAATCTCAGCCATTAGATCAAAACAAACCAACAGCTAAGAATAAATACAAAAATCAAACAACAAACAAAGCCTGGCATATTAATAAACAAAAACCTTCATACAGACGATCCCCAATCCATACCCGACCTCCCTCCACTTTCCTCTCTCATCACCCATCCTCAACTGCTGTCGCCGGCGAGATATAACAACGTCTTTGTGATGATGACTATGGCTGTTGCGGGAGTATGTAAGCCAAAAACAACGCAAGAAGATAATAATTTATACGGAGTTCTCTTTGGTGTCAAGTGTAGGCATAAAAGGACCTTCTTCACCCAACAGAGACGTCATAATTAGAGAGGCTAGAAATTTTGAGTCACCATAAGAATCCCTTCTTTCTCCTAAATCTGTCGACCTGATCTGTACTCATTCTCGACTTTTCAGGTTTGCTACTCTTCTTCAATTTCTCGAGACGGCTGTCTAAACTGTTTCTAGAAGCTTCTGGAAGCTCGGGACTCAATTCAAATGTGTCTGGTTTTGTAGTAGTTAATGCTTTGCTCTGACTTTTCGATGCCTTGATTTGACCGTCAGATTCTACCGTAGATTCTTTAGAAGATCCATTTGAAGATTATGCATTAGCTATCTTAGACCCGGTAGTGCCTGTTTTCGATTTATTGAGAAAGGACACAAACTTCTTGAAGTGTCAGATGTATTCGGGGTAAAGCTCGAGATTGCAATTTGGTTGTGCTTGTTTTGGTTGCTATTTGGTTGTGCTTGTGTTGGGCTCCTTTGGCCCTTTGAAAGAATGCAAGATCTATTTTACGCACTTGTTCACAACCAAAGTATGGATCTATCTTAACAGGAGCTAAGATCTATTTTACGCCTATGGGTTTTGGTTCATTCAGTGGGGTCCACCATTGTGTGAAGAGCTTAAGGCCACGCCAATTGGTAATGTACTCGGATGAGTGACTCACTGAGTGATGGTTGTAGAACTCAGATGGGCTTAGCTATCTGAATGGGCTCTTCTCATTCGCCCCTGTTATTGGGTGCATTTTTTTTATCTTTCTTGTTTTGTTTGTGTGGTTAGCTGGTTGCTTCTTGCTAGTATTTGTGTTTTTCCTATCGGGTTTGTTAATGGGTTTAAGGTTCACGACAAATGAGTTTTCAACCGTTTTCCACATACTAAATTACTAATCTTTAATTAAATTACTAATCTTTAGTTAATGGGGTACATGGCTGCTTGATTTTAGGGGTGGGTTGGGTAGTGCGAGCTAGTGGCGTTGATTGCCGATTCTAGTGCTTTGCAATGGAGGCATTGGAATTTGATTATGTGTACTTCCCTATTGTTTTTGTTAACATTAATAAAAATTCGATAATGTCCGATGAGTGAGTAACGTAAACAATTGACCATCTCTTGAAAGATTGTCCTATGAGGACTAGAATATGGGCTTCATGGCCTCATGGTAGGTATTAGAACGGATAATGATCATTAACTGGATTTTTTCATCTTTCTAATAAGGAGGATCATATTAGTTTGGCACCTCTCCGAATTTGTTGTAAGTAAAAAAATCAAAGTGACACCGGAATAACAGCAGAATAACAGCACAATAACACATGGTAAAAAAAAAAAAGAAAAAAATCAAAGTAACAGCAGAATAACATCACAATAACAGCGGAATGACAATAACAACACAATAACAGCACAATAACATGTGATAAAAAAAAGAGAAAAAAACTCAAAGTCGTAAAAAAAATCAAAGTGACAGCAGAATAACATCACAATAACAATGAATAACAATAACAAAGCACAATAACACGTGGTAAAAAAAAAAAAAAAAAATCAAAGTCGTAAAAAAATTCACAAGAATAACAGAATAACATCACAATAACAAATGGAATAACAATAACAAAGACAATAACATATGGTAATAAAAAAAGAAAAAAAAAATCAAAGTCGTAAAAAAATCAAAGTAAAGAATAACATCACAATAACAAATGGAATAACAATAACAAAGACAATAACATGTGATAAAAAAAAGAGAGAGAAAAATCAAAGTCGTAAAAAAAATCCAGGTAAAAAAAAGCACAATAATAGCATAATAACACGAGGTAAAAAAATAAGAGTAAAAAAATTTCAAGTAAAAAAAAAAAATCTGGTACAAAAAGAAAAAGAAAAAAGGTAACATAATGAGTAAATTAAAGAAAAACATAAGAGAAAACAAAAATCAAAGTGGTAAAAAAAAAGCATAATAACACGAGGTAAAAAAAGAGAAAAAAATTAAAGTAAAAAAAAAGTAACATTAGAAAAAAGAGAAAAAAACGTAAGATTTGATTGGCCACTCATCTCTAACATAAAATAACGAGATTCCCCAACTCACAACTTACCATAAGAACCAAAATCACCAAATCCAATCTCTCTCTCTCTCTCTCTCTCTCTCTCTCTCTCTCTCTCTCTATATATATATATATATATATATATATATATATATATATATATATATATATATAATATAATATATATATATATAAAAAAGAAAAAAAAAAATCAATAAGGACCATTGGATCAACAAGATCTAAAAGTCCTCATTAAAACTCCCAAAAGTCTCGTCAAGTTTAAATTGCATGTTTCATTGTTGTGTTAAATTTTCTCTCTCTAAAAACTTTATCTTTCTCTCTCTCTCTATAATAAATCCAATCATTAATTATTCAACAAGAAAAACAGAAGCATCAAATCCGTCGCAGTGAATATTCAAACTTTTCTCAACTTTCAAAATCAACAAAAAATTTCACTAAATTCAAACGAATATCTTCAAAAAAATGTAATCAAGATTTTATTACATCTGATTCTCGAATAATGAAGAGGTATGAATCGATCTCCCTTTTTCGCTATTTTTTTAAAAAAAAATTTTTTGTTGTGATAGATGTTATCGCATGTTGTTGTTGTTATTCTTATTGTAGTTGTTCTTGTTTTATCATGATTGATATGAAGAAATTGTTAATTGATTTCTAATTAATTTAGGTTTTCGTTCTCAATAAAAAATTAGGGTTAATGTTTTGATTAAACTGAATAATTGAATTTTCGTCAAAAAATTATGTCCGATTTGTATGTGTTGGTCTAGTGTTTTTATTGATTGTTCATACTATTAATGTCGATTTAATGTGTCTTACTATTTGTGCGAAAAAGTTAGGGTTAGACCTAGTGAAATTTAGTAATAATGTTCGCCTTATTTTATGCTTTTCGAAATTGCGATCGATTTTCGTATTAATGTGCGATTTTACGTCGATTCTATGTGTTCATAGTGTTCGTAACAAGGCCAGGGTTATTATGACATTGTGAAATGTATAACTGGACTTGATTTCAAGAAAATTGGGATAAATTTGGGGATTAAATTTTCATAAGATATTTGACGATGTTACAATATCATTATTCTGATAAATTGTTACAAGAAATTGACATCGTAACATTGTTATCGTAAATTGATCTTGTAACATTATTACTACACAAGATAATGCAGTTATTATTGAGCAAAGGTCAATATTTTTTTAATCGAACTTGCAATATTATTATAACATTATATATTGGATGTTGTAACATCATAAAATAATATTGTGTGCTTTTGTCCAATTAAATTTAATGGTATAGCATTGTTATAAACTCAAAAGAGTGATGTTAAACACTAATAATGGTCAAATGTTGTTTTAAATTTCAGAAATTCAAGAAGAAAGTTTGATTAAGCAACACAAAAAGTCAAGTTGCGCAAAAAGATGGTACATACAAACAAAGAGTAAGACACCAACATGAAGATATACGTGAAGATGACAACGTTATTGAAGTTGAAATGCTAGTATAGAATTTTAACGTTGTTGTGAGATTTTGGCGTGGGATTATGATGTAAACTTTAACATTGGTGTTTTGTGGTATTATGTAAGAAAGTTAACCTTACCTTTTGCCATTGAAATGAATTCAAGTTGAAACTTAAATATTGTTACAATATTACTTTCATGAATCAATTATGTTACAATAATGTAAATATTGTAGTAGCGCCACCGTAATGATGTTAATAATACTAATACAATAATAATTAAAGACTAATCTCTACCTTCACATTTTTAAATTAATTTATACACTCTGTTATATACTAAATGAACAAGATAATTATTACTCTATCGTTGTTCTCGTGTTATCTTGTAATGATTTCTTAAAGAATCGTATTCTTGTAACATTGATCTCCCTTTGATGAAGTAAATTAAAAGATGTTACAAGAACATTATCACTTTAAAGTAGCAGGATGAGGATTAGTTGTATAAGTGTTAATGTACCGAACTAAATAATATTTCTCTTAATATTGTCCAATGTTACCTTGATAAATAAGTTATGCAACAAATGTAAATGTTACTATAATAATAATCGCTTTGCTTATGAAAAATAAATACATGAATGAAAGTCGTTATTGTATTACAAACAAAACATTAAAAGCTCGTAAACTCCATTATGTTGAACCTCTTTGTAGCGTCGATGTAAACTTTTGAATGGTCGCAAAAATCGCTTATGAAAAGAAGAAAAGATCACTCGAAAGTGTTCGGAGGTCTTGATCATTAACAGAGGATGACCGATGATTATGAGCCTCATCGAATTCACTAAAGACCCCTTCTTCAAGTATAAATATGATATAGCAATCAATCCTTGGTAAATTGATTCACCCTCGAGCATGAAAAACATTGACAACGATTAATATAAAACTATATTGCTATTATTATGAAAGACTCGTATTAGAGTAACAATGTTATTGTTATCAGTAAATATTGAAAAACAAGTTATGTTTTTCTTGTTATGGAGACCTAGTATTATGTAACAATGTGACAATAAAATATCAACATCGTATGACATTGATGAAATAAAAAGAAAATCGCCAAACAAAAAAAAAAACAAAATGCAAAGGAGTAACAAAATTATCGTACACATATTCTTACGATCCATACAACTAATGAACATAAAATCGATGAAAAAAACGTATCGTAAAAATTATTACCGTAACATTGTTATTGTAAAATGTTAAATTATTAGTGTAACATTGTTAGTGTTACATTATTACCGCATGCTATCTTTGGAGTTATTATGTATCGTTGAACCGAACTTGAAATATTATTACAATAACATTATTCGTAACATTGTTACTTTGCACATTGCTCTCTCATTTGAGCTAATAGCCTTTAAACTAACAATTGGGTTATAAGGAATGAAACAAGAATATAATACATACAAAACAAGAATACTTGGAGAAAACATGATAAACATTGACACAATGCCAACTACATTATGTCATGTAGTAACAATAATACAAGAATAATAATAATACAAAAGAATAATGTTACAAGAACATTGTTCTTTGTAATAATACATTGTTACAAAGAACATGTGCCGAGAATTTTACAAAAGCTAATTTAATCGTCTCGGTTTATCCCCAATTTTCATGAAAACAAATCAAGTTATGAATTTCACAATATCATAACCCTAAATTTTTGACAAATAATATAAATACATAAGATCGACAACAAACAGTATAAAAATGATATTATAACACGATTCAACAACTCATAAAATTGCACTATGAACACAAGCGACATGCAAATTAAACATAATTTTTTGACGAAAAATCAATTACTCAGTTTGAGCAAAACATTAACCTTATTTTTTTTTTGTTGAAAACGAAAACCTAAATTAAACAGAAATTAATTAACAAGAACAACAACAAGAACATGCGATAACATCAATCACAACTAAAATTTAAAGATTAACATGAATACAAAAACTAATTAGGCGCGAGAATCTCGATAACAACAAGTAGACAAAAGAAATACCTCAAAAGTATGCGTTAGAAATTGTAAATTAATATCATTTGAGTAAGAAATTCGATTGAAGGTATGTCATCGAAATATGCGATTTTCATTGAAAGATCTAAGATTGGAGATTGATTAAGTTGTTTAAATTATTGAAGTGATTCAATCTTGTATTGATAGAATCATGAATTGCTTAAATTGATTATATCGACATTCAAAGTTGAACATCAATTTAAAAAACAAAATTCAATAATAAAATCGATTTGTTGCAATTAAATAAGAATTTGGAAAGTAAAAACAACTAACCTTGAGATCGATTGAAGATGACCGATCGAAATATGCGAAAGCAGAGTCTAATTAAAGTGTTTTGATTGATTGAATCTTAAATTGCAAAAAATTGTGGATGAATTGCAAAACGCATTTGATTTATTTGGAAATCGCCAGAATTGGGGATAAATTTAGGGTTTAGAGAAGTTTGTGGTTATAGTGAGAGGCAAGAGAGAGAAAGTGATATTCAGTTATGACGGCTGAACATTGAAAATATGAGGTTTTTATATGTCAATCAATGATTAATCCCAGCCCTTGATTTGTGTTAGATCTAATGGTTGAGATTAAAATGCTAGACTCACCTAAGATACCTAGACTCACTTGATGCAATTTCTATATATATATATATATAAGATAAGCTCGGTTAAATTTGAGTTTTGATGGCAACAAATTAAAATGTAACTTATAAACTTTAAAAAACTCAAAAAAAATACACATAAACTCAAAAACTAATGAAGCCGGAGGTAGTACATCCGATGTATGCTCATATTTCTCCATAACAAAGGCCGTCCACCAAAGAAAACGAAGCAAGATCAAAAGTTCAAAGACTTTGTGGCAGTCAACATTAAACGAACCAGACTTTATTAGCATGAATAACTTTTCCCAGCAAGTTACAATCATCCAAGACACACAAACTAACCAGCTCGACTCATTCTTGACACATAACCAAGTATGAACACAATTGTCCAAACACGTTCTTGAAAAATGAAAAGGGTAGTCGTGTCTTATTCCCATCGAATCAACCATCTATCCGACTATAGGGCAAGACACCTATGGTCGCCTCACCTCGCCTCTGCCATCCATTGCTTTTCTTGAAGTATTATGATTTTGATAAGATTAGTAATTAATTCCTTGCCTTATTCCATTATACGTCATATGAATATATAGTACATACCGTGCTAGGGTTACAACTCAATACGACTCAATACGGGCCTTGGACGAGGCCATACAATATTACCCTATTCTACTCTATTACCCCCCTCAAGTCGAAGCATAGGGATTCAATATGCCCAACTTGCTAACAAGAGACACAAACTGTGAAATACGAAGGGCTTTAGTGAGAACGTCAGCTAATTGAACCTTGGTAGAGACAAATGAGGGGGCAATGAGACCAGATTGGATGGCATCTCGTACGTAATGACAATCAATCTCGATATGTTTGGTACGTTCATGAAATACCGGATTCTGAGCAATATGCAGTGCGGACTTACTATCACTAAAAACCGAGATAGGAGATGGATGAGAGACTCCCAAATCGGATAACAAGCCTTTAAGCCACGTAATTTCACACGTCAAAGCCCGTAGGGCGCGATATTCTGCCTCTGCGGACGACAACGAAACAGTGGGTTGTTTCTTAGTTTTCCAGGAGACCGGAGATGAGCCCAAAAATACAAACCAACCCGTGACAGAGCGACGAGAGAGTGGACATTTTGCCCAGTCGGAATCACACCATCCCATGAGCTGTAGGTCTGATGCAATAGGAAGAAAAATCCCCTGCCCGGGCGTACCTTTCAGGTAACGAAGAACACGGAGTGCGGCATGCCAATGGTCTTGTTGCGGTGCACCCATAAACTGTGATAGCACATGAACAACATAAGATATATCGGGCCTTGTGACGGCGAGATAAACAAGACGCCCAACGAGGCGCCTATATGGTTCCGGATTACCAAGAGGAGGGCTATCAGAACGCCCCAGCTGATGGTGCTGCTCCATAGGCGTGGATGCAGGCTTACAACCAAGAAGACCCGCCTCTAAGATAATATCTAAAGCATATTTTCGCTGACATAGGAAAATGCCATTTGAATTACGAGCCACTTCGAGGCCTAAAAAATACTTTAGCTCACCCAAATCTTTCATATGAAAACATTTATTGAGATATGCCTTAAATTCACCAAGAGCTGATAGATCATTGCTGGAGACAATAAGATCATCCACATACACCAATACATTCAAATGGACAGACTCGCGAACATATGTAAACAACGAATACTCATAATAGCTGTGATTAAAACCATACCGTTTAAGTGCGTGCCCAAGCTTTGCAAACCAGCACCGAGGAGCTTGCTTGAGACCATAAAGAGATTTCTTCAAGCGACATACTTGCCCCGGAGATGATGACTTGAACCCTGGTGCTAATTTCATATATACTTCCTCTTCCAAGTCACTGTGAAGAAAGGCATTATGAACATCCATCTGATGAAGGTGCCATTTCTTTGCCGAGGCCACGGACAAGAAGGTGCGAACCGTTGTCATTTTAGCTACAGGAGCAAAAGTCTCATCGTAGTCCACCCCCTCGGTTTGGTGATTCCCAAATACAACTAAACGAGCTTTTAAGCGCTCAATGGAGGAATCTGATTTGTACTTAATTTTATACAGCCACTTACTACCGAGAGCTTTCTTACCCGGAGGGAGGTCGGCCATTTTCTACGTATCATTAGCAATAAGAGCTTGCATCTTAGCTTTCATAGCATCTCGCCATCCCGTATGCTTCGCGGCCTCTTTGAAAGAACGAGGCTCGGTGTGACTTAACAAGGCTGCCATATAGGAACAATATGGGGGCAAAAATTTGTTACAAGATAAATAATTTACTAGAGAATAAGAGGTACCTGAAGGAGACGATGGGACATGGACATTCGAGGCACGAGATGGACTGTCATCATCTGAGAACTCGGTCACATAGTCTTGAAGGGACCTGGTAGGGATCCGTACACGCTGGCCACGGCCCAACTCAGCAGCAGGGGTGGCGGCAAGTGTGTCAATGGTACGGTCACACGCGGCAGAAGACGGTCAGGCTTGCTCGGCTGTTTCAGGCGGATCAGGTATTGGCTCATCCGGAATTTGCTTATCATTACGAGGAACAGAAACCTCATCCCATATAATACAAGGCCCACTCGGTGTATGTGGAGTATTGGTATCCTGGGTATATTCAATATCATATGTAGGCTGTAGAAAAGGAAATTGTGTCTCATAAAATTTTACATCTCGGGACACAAAAAATTCTCGCCTGTCAAGATCGTATAAATACCACCCTTTTTGACCCGCAGGATAGCCCATAAAGACACATTTTCTACTCCGACTGGCAAATTTGTCTCCCTTGGAGCGTTGATTATGGGCAAAACAAAGAGACCCAAAAACCTTTAATATATCAAAATTGGGAGATTTATTAAATAAAACGTCATAGGGTGTTAACCCGTCTAACAGCCGGGAGGGTGTGCGGTTTATGACAAAGGCCGCAGCCAAAGCACACTCACCCCAAAATTGAATAGGTACACCCGCCTAAAATCGTAAGGCTCGTGCGACATTTAAGATATGCTGGTGTTTTCTCTCAACGCGCCCATTCTGTTGAGGGGTACCCACACACGAGGATTGAAATAAAATCCCATTGGTAGCAAAATATGGTTTTAATGGGTGAAATTCGGTACCATTATCACTTCTTATAATTTTAATGTCAGCTGAGAACTGTCTTTTTATCATTGTGATAAATAAGAGAAATTTATTGGGTACGTCAGTTTTCGCATTTAACAAATAAATCTATATTCCCCTCGAAAAATCGTCCACTAAGGTCAAAAAATATCTAGCACCTGACATGGATGGAGTATCATAGGGACCCCATAAATCGCAATGAACGAGCTCAAAAGTACGGGCACTTCTATTATTGCTTAAAGGAAAACTACTACGTATATGTTTAGCTCGGTGACAAACCTCACACGGCTTTGACAAAGTTTGTTTGCTAGTATGTAAGAAAGGAAGCAATTTAACAACATTCTCCGACGGATGACCCAGCCTCGTGTGCCATAAGCTCAAAGATGACTCAGCCGTGACCTAGTTCAATTATCATCGTCAGTCCGCAAGTAATATAGTCCATCGTGCCTCTCAACCATGCCAATCATCGCCTTCGTACCCTGGTCCTGTATGATACAAGTGGTAGCATTAGTAATAAACTCGCAATTTAAGGCGTCACATAATTGTGATGCCGAAATCAAATTACACTGTAATTGAGGGACAAATAAAACGGAGTCCAGACATAAGTTGCGAGTCAGCACCACACGGCCCAATTTTGAGGCTGAAACGGTTGACCCATCGGGTAAACCCACGACTTTACTGGGTATATTTTGCACATTGGTTAATAACGCAAAATTGCCCGTTACATGATAAGAGCAACCCGTATCAAGTAACCACTTACCGGAATGAGTGGAATGAGTGTGAGTTGGAGTACCGTATACGGTTACGCGAGAAGCGGAAGCATTTGGTGTATACTCATCGGTAGCAGGAGGTGCGACATTTACAGTGTTGGCAGCTGAATTACTTTTACCCTCACCCCTGCCATTACCCTCATCCCGAGAGCGAGAGGAGCCACTCCTCCCCCCACCACGACCACGGCCAGCCTTATTACCGCGAGAACCCGGAGGTTTTATTCCCTTCAATTCATACCACCATTCGGGAATTTCATCTAGTATGTAACACCCCCATATCCAGAGGAGCCTTAACTAGGCCTTCCCTAGCATATAAGGGCGTTACCATCTCGGTTGCCCGAGGTAAGTAATCATCAAAAGTCGATAAAAGAACATTTATAGTTGTATTACAAACGTTACAGCCAACTTAACCAAAGTAAAGATACAACTCGTGAGCTACACACTATCTATATCGAAACTCGTGAGAACTCCTCCCGCCAGGACTCCAGCTATCAACAACATTAACACTTGCTAAGACCGACTGCTCACCATAAGGGATCACGGCAGACACATAGAAACAACAAGACAACCACACAAGGTCAGTACTGAGATAAGACATGACAATACCAACAACATCTATCAACACAACACAATCAGTCACACACACAATCACACCCCCTCCAATCAATCTCCGTCGCCGATTGTCCACTGGACCAGCCCTGCCAGTGGGGGACCGCAGCCATACCCACCAAATCCCCGCTCATCATACCGAGCGATAACCCTGTCCCATTAATGTGCACATCCCCTCCCGTGGCGGGTTCCACGGAGGGCAAAACTAGGGCGTGAAGCCACTCCCGCAAGTGACTCCACTCAGCCGAGAACGCATCTCGAGAACCAGAGACAACAATCACAGACAGCCGCAATACACCGACAACCAACAAACTGTATATACCAACCGACTACCGCATATATGCTGCCACACAAATACAACCACAATACAACAACAATGACACGACAACCGACACACTAGACTATCCACAGAAACTGAGTAGGCGAACCTACCTTTAAGCAACTGCAACCACTTCATGCCAACATACGAAATATCCAGCAATCAAGCAACACCTATATCCATAACACAATCATCTATCTCTAACAAGCAAACCCTAACTGCAAAGACAAGGATACGGATGATGATGACGATATACCTACAAGAAGAAACCTGACAAAAGACCGCTACCCGACTCAAGCTATGCTCTCCTAAGGCACAAGAACCTTCAAAGGCTTCCATGGAGGTTATATGGTGAAGGGAAGGGAAAGAGGCGACCTAAGGATCTGAAGAAATGAGGCGGAAATGATTTGCGGATTTAACAAAACGCGATTATAAACCCTCGCTGAAAACCCGTTACTCGATCGAGTGGCCCACATACTCGATCGAGTGTCCCCTACTCGATCGAGTATCCAAGCTACTCGATCGAGTAGCCTCCACTCTATCGAGTACTACACATAACTCACAACCCAAGGTAACTTTGCCATGCACTTCTAAGGACTATTACCGCTCCCAAGGTCACTCAACGCTGGTCAAAGGGTCTCTAAAAGGGCGGGTATTACAGTCTTCCTCCCTTAAAAAGAACTTCGTCCCCGAAGTTCAACTCACCCAACCAAGGCACACAAAACGGAAACGAAACAACATCACTATCTCTTTTTTTTTGCATAGGTTACCACTCCCCGGAAATACCCTCCCCCATGTCATCATTATCAACTGTCTAACACTCCATATAGACCAACTCCTACAAAATATTACTTGAAATACCCAACACGCTATGAGGTTACACTTTCACTAGCAACAACCAACAACGCGAAACATGTCACTTTAGCACCACTAATGTACTCAACAATATAATTCTATTCCAACACACGGCCTCATGACTATCTTTCTATGACCGCCTTTTCAGTATACTATTCAACTTTACTTCAACATACAAGTTACTTCCACTAACAAGTGTAAACAATTATACTTCCATACCAGAGATGTGACTAAAGTCGTAGGAAACGTTATAAATAAACAACAACATAATTTCAAAATCGGCCTTTTTATTTTGCGACATTACTCTTCCCCTCTAAAAAGGAACTTCGTCCCCGAAGTTCACCACCAACTTACTACATATGTTACTTACTACTTCCATCTTGACATATATCCAAACCATGTCATTCATTATTGACATTACTCATATTACACGTACAACCAGTAAACCATAAAGATGTATGCAACCATATTCGAATAACTAGTCACCGTCAAGCAGGCATGTGTATATCATTTGCATTTGTATATGTAGAAGGACGCACTCCCGGTGAAATATAACTAGTAGACAATACGGATGTAAAATGAATGCAATAAGAACAATTACAACTTCACTATTCGTTGCAAATACGCCTCTAAAAACCAAGCACGACTTCTAACATATAAAATGAACGGTTCAAACACGTTACTAATCATTAATAACCATGTTAAACACCAAACATGTAATTATATAACCATTAAACAATTTTAATTTTACGAATAGTTCCTGTAACAGTGCTACTCGATCGAGTATATAGGGTACTCGATCGAGTGCCCGCTACTCGATCGAGTGTCTTAGCTACTCGATCGAGTAGCCCTGAGATCAGAATACCTCATTTCTGTCACACCTGCAGCTACTCGACCGAGTCTGGGGTACTCTGTCGAGTACCTACAGGTCAAAATCTTGGAAAATACCTGTCATAACCCACATATATATATATAATCGTCACATAACGTGAGTCGGGATGACTTCCCGACTCCCAAAATCCTGCAATAAAGTCAAACTAGCAAATCCGGCCTTATGGCCATCCGTACAAACCAAAATAAAAGTTCTAACTAACAACAACTACCATCATCCAACACCATCAACCATACACAAAGATAAAGAATAGGAGTATCACTCCTGCTGCTGCTGCTCCTCCATCATCTCATCTCCACCACCATTTCCTCCCGAGGTGCCCGCTCCTGATGACCCAATACTCGCATCAACCCCGCTCCAGCTTCAGGACTCACATACCATGGGGTCAAGCCACCATAAGCAAAGGACTGAGATGTCCCCCAAGCTGACTGATCCACCCCGTAAGAGTGGAAAACCCCACTATAGTCCCCGACTCCACTCCACCACACTGGATGTGGTCCCTCGATCATTATCCCCTGAGTGTACGTCATCTCATGCATATTCCAGAGTGTCAAAGTAGATGACACTCTCTCTGCCAAGTAGCTCGAACGCGTCTCCGGGGTGTCGAGGTAGGTGTAACACGGAAAAGGGTGCTGCTGCGGTGGTGCTGCCGGCCGTGGTCTAGTCTCAGTGGTCCTCTCCCTCACTCGACGGGGTCCTCTCCCCAACCTGGGCCTCTCCTCCACTACGGCCGCGTTCTCCCCCTTCTTTGGCTCGGGCATCACCTGGAGGATCGTGTCATCAATAAGGTACGTCCGCAACTGTCGAGGTCCATCATCATCCTCCTCCTCCTCATCGGAGTCCACAGCTACTACCACCGGGTCTAACGGCTCTGTCGGTGGGAGGTGCTCAGGAGCCGGAATCTTCATCCAGCTCATGCCCCACACCCTCCAAGCTAGGCTGCCATCAGCTAAAGTTCTCAACCATTTCAGGTCGAGGTAGTAGTCTCGGTCCATAATAGGCACCGGTGTAGCCAGAGGAACATACTCCGAAGAAGCCTCAAAGGAGGATAGCTTTTCAGCTAGCCGAGTGGCGATAGCACCACAACTCAAGTACCGGGTAGTGGAACTAGCCATCAAGGCAAGGCCAGCACAGACCATGGCAGGAGCATTAAAACCACCCTCTCGGTCCGCTCCGGGTTGAGGTAAGACATCAGAAGCAACATCTCATGATTGTTCAGTTTACTAATATCCGGTCTATCATAAAGGAGGTTCGAAATGGAACGAAGAAAGATCCTCAAGGTAACATGTTGAACATCATTAATCAACATGTTGCTTGAGGTGGGAGCTGGCTTTCCGGTAAGATAAGGCATTAGGCGGCAGACACCGCACTCAGAAGGGATCTCACTGATGGAATCCTTGGGAGGCTTGGCCAACCCAAGGTGAGACGCAACAAGGTCCATGGTCAACAAGAAACTTGTGTTCATCAAACGAAACTCAACAGTTTGTGCAGCTGGCTCGTATTTAAACGAGCTCATAAACTCCAAGGTAAGAAAAGGGTAAGAATGCTTCCTCAGCCGATACAACCCCGAAAACCCCAAAGTCTCAAATATGTGTCGGACATTCGTCTCAATTCCCAAGTCAGTAAGAAGTGTGGTATCCACACAAGGGGTAGGCCTCATTTTGCGTTTCTGTAACGCCACAAATCGCTCTCTCTGCTTAAAATCCACAAACACCACCGAAGGGTACTCCGGTACCGCGGGTACTACGGGTCCACTACCTTCCCCAAGCTCGGGTTGTGAAGCCCTCCCCCTCTTACTCTGACGGGTCCCTATGTTCAGTCTCGGCATCTGTTTCAGCATATGATTTAAACAGACTTGCATAGGCATGTAAAGCACATAACTCACACGATTGAACTTTGAATACGAAGCTAGATACACACTTTCACCAACAAGTTCCAATTTGATACATGAATTCAGTTTATAGCAACTCGGACGATCTCTATAGTTGTGAAAAGTTTAGCATGGTAAACACAATTTACTCACCCAATTCGGATATCATGGCATGACCCAAATGCTACTTCATGTAATTACTTGACATCATGTGAGATATTCATATACATTCATAGAAAGGTAACTTAAAGCATGTCATCATCCACCTTCAACATTAGAAGCAATTAACTCGACTAGGCTAGTCAGACGGTCTCTACGACTGTAACAAATTGACATATTCATCAACAATTAACATCACCATTATCATATTAAAAGCTTAATTCTTGCATATGCATTCATATCTAACACAAAATCCCAATTATAGAAAACGAAATTCAATTTGGGGCACTTTTAAGACGGAGTTTTAAGGCAAGTTTTAAGATGAAAATCACCAAAATTCACCTCCTAGCATAGTATGTGTAACATATAGTACTCAATTACATCATCTAACATGGAGAAAATAAGCAAAAATCAATTTTGATTTTGTAAACCCTAGAAAATTCGCCCCCAAATTTGGCAATTTCTATGCTATTTTTGGAGCAATTAATCATTAATAATCATGAAAGGGAAGCATATGAATCACATTACAACAACTAAAAGCAATAATTTGCCCATATGAATCGAAAATTTCAGATTACACCATCATTCTAACAAATTCAAAGTAATAAAAACATGTAAATAGGGAAGAAAATCATACCTTGATCAGATGGAAAGTAAAAGAACGAAATTAAACAAAGAAAACAACCCAAATCAATCACCACAACCACAAGAAGAGGAGAGTTTTTTTGAGAGAGATCTAGGGCTTAGGGTTTGAAATAGAGGATAGAATGAGAGGCATAAGAAGAAATAAGGGTTTTAAGAAACCCGTAAGAAACTCTGTACTGTAGCCTACTCGATCGAGTGCCTAGGGTACTCGATCGAGTGCCCTCTACTCGATCGAGTAGGTGCTATTTCGTCGAGTATCTGCAGAAAATTTCCACATCCCGACGTCATAGCTTCCTAACTAGATCGAGTGAGGTCTACTCGGTCTAGTAAGCACTCGCACTCGGTCAAGTAAGGTTGAGTACTCGGTCACAAATACGAAATAAATTGAAGATTCCTGCAAAAACAACATTGCGTGTCGATTCCAAACCATGTTCGGAATTCGTCACTAGTTATCATACTCACTCATGTATTACCATTACTACTCAAGCATATCATACCGTCTCATCAGAAAAAATTCATGTCATATCACGCTACAACAAATTTACCCAACTCGGTTTACCTGCTACCGAGTCATTCATATGCATAATCACGTCATCATGCCATATCTAAACTCGTCTTACCACATTGTTATCAGCTTATTCTCATGTTAATGCAAAACATATATTTAACGACAATTATTCTCATGTCATCCAAGTACATTCTACGTAGACAAATTAAAGTTTAGCATGTTCCAGTTCCAATATAAACAATTTATTCCACACAATTAAACACCACGCAAGCGAAAAGTTTCAATTATCAAGCATTGCATATACACATCACCAATTACCAATTCTCGTACTATATCTCAACACTTCCTCAACTATCATCATTATAGCTACGGTAGAAATTATAAACTCATATAGGTTCGCTACTACTAACAACTTAAAGTAAACACCAACACGTCCACCTTTCATATTACAGCATACACTCCCGCACTTTCACGCATTTCTATCAAATAAAACTCTTTTTACGTTTCTCATAGTCGTCGTATGAGCTCGCTAATTCTACCAAAACTTCACCACACACAATCCAAACGCAACTACCATGCCCATATCTACTTTAGCAAAGACTCGACCACAAATAGTTCTGACGCAATCATCATACACATGACATACATACACACGGACTCCACATTCCCATACCCTGTGTCTGGCTTAAGTACCATGGGGCCAAGATTTTGAAATGAGGGCGCCTACTCACCCAAAACCTACCATCAGCTGGGGCTCCCATCATACATACACCAGGTTCATTTTATTAGACTCACTACGTTCATTATTTTCATTAGTTACAGGTTCCAAAATCGTCGCTCTGATACCACTTTGTAACACCCCCATATCCAGAGGAGCCTTAACTAGGCCTTCCCTAGCATATAAGGGCGTTACCATCTCGGTTGCCCGAGGTAAGTAATCATCAAAAGTCGATAAAAGAACATTTATAGTTGTATTACAAACGTTACAACCAACTTAACCAAAGTAAAGATACAACTCGTGAGCTACACACTATCTATATCGAAACTCATGAGAACTCCTCCCGCCAGGACTCCAGCTATCAACAACATCAACACCTGCTAAGACCGACTGCTCACCATAAGGGATCACGGCAGACACATAGAAACAACAAGACAACCACACAAGGTCAGTACTGAGATAAGACATGACAATACCAACAACATCTATCAACACAACACAACACAATCAGTCACACACACAATCACACCCCCTCCAATCAATCTCTGTCACCGACTGTCCACTGGACCAGCCCTGCCAATGGGGGACCGCAGCCGTACCCACCAAATCCCCGCTCATCATACCGAGCGAAACTAGGGCGTGAAGCCACTCCCGCAAGTGACTCCACTCAGCCGAGAACGCATCTCAAGAACCAGAGACAACAATCACAGACAGCCGCAATACAACGACAACCAACAAACTATATATACCAACCGACCACCGCATATACGCTGCCACACAAATACAACCACAATACAACAACAATGACACGACAACCGACACACTAGACTATCCACAGAAACTGAGTAGGCGAACCTACCTTTAAGCAACCGCAACCACTCCATGCCAACATACGAAATATCCAGCAATCAAGCAACACCTATATCCATAACGCAATCATCTATCACTAACAAGCAAACCCTAACTGCAAAGACAAGGATACGGATGATGATGACGACATACCTACAAGAAGAAACCTGACAAAAGACCGCTACCCGACTCAAGCTATGCTCTCCTAAGGCACAAGAACCTTCAAAGGCTTCCATGGAGGTTATCTGGTGAAGGGAAGGGAAAGAGGCGACCTAAGGATCTGAAGAAATGAGGCGGAAATGATTTGCGGATTTAACAAAACGCGATTATAAACCCTCGTTGAAAACCCGTTACTCGATCGAGTGGCCCACATACTCGATCGAGTGTCCCCTACTCGATCGAGTATCCAAGCTACTCGATCGTGTAGCCTCTACTCTATCGAGTACCACACATAACTCACAACCCAAGGTAACATTGGCACGCACTTCTAAGGATTATTACCGCTCCCAAGGTCAGTCAACGCTGGTCAAAGGGTCTCTAAAAGGGCGGGTATTACATAGTAGGTCGAAGCACATGCTTCGGTCATGCTCTTTTCGATTACAATTGTTACACCGAAGTTGTTGTCGTTCAGTCCGAGTCATTTGAGAGGGGTCTTTAGGCGGCTGGCGGGAATCGAACCGTGGTTTTACATTGAATGTAGAAACATCAGTGGATGTGTCATTCGTGCGATCAATGCCCCGGACACGTTCCTCTTGAGAAATCATATTAAATGCCCGAGCCACGGAGGGCAGAGGTACTTGGGCTAAAATTACAGAGCGAAGAGACGAGTACGGGGTCGGGAGAAGGCCAAGAAGAAACTGGTGAAGACGATCAGAGGCACGACGAGCCGCATATTGCGTCCCACTAGTACACTTATCACAACAATCACATGTAATAATCGGTTCATGAGAATCTAATTCACCCCATAATTGACAGAGCTTACCATAGTAAACAGCTACCGACATATCCTCTGTTTGACGACAATCGCGGAGTGCGGATTTCAGCTGCTGAATTCGGGACCCATCAACAACGCCAAAATGATCGTGAAGGTCATCCCACATGCGTTTGGCATTCTTGTATTTTGGAAGGAGATCATGGACTTCGGGAGTGATCGTATGCGACAGCCACGAAACAAGCATAGAGTGTATAGTTTCCCAAGCATCCACCGTATGGAGGCTTGGGCTCGGTAAGGGTACCATTAACAAACACAAATTTTCGACGGGACTTGAGCGCGACACTGACATCATACGCCCAATCATCAAAATTGGTTAGGGTAAGACGGGTCGGAGTGATAGAGTCCCCTGGTCGGTCTTGAGGACCGAGGAAGTATGGGGAGGAAGCATCGATTTTAGAACTCCCTTCGCCGTTAGTCATGGCAGCTAGGGTTGAATATCGTAGGATTTTTATTTTGTTATTTTTGAAGACACTGATACCATGGTAAGATTAGTAATCAATTCCTTGCCTTATTCCATTATACGTCATATGAATATATAGTACATACCGTGCTAGGGTTACAACTCAATACGACTCAATACGGGCCTTGGACTAAGCCATACAATATTACCCTATTCTACTCTATTAGATTTGCATGCTTACTTCTATTTCAACAAATTTCTGACCTCTCACCTTGGCTATTACAAAAACAAACTTTCTTCCCGAAAAACTAGAGGAAAAACCGACGTGAACCATCTCAGTTCCCCATTTAATTCCCCATCAAACAATGATTTATGCACCTGAAAGACTGAAATACACGAGCACTGCCTGAAAATTACGAGGGTATGGCCTTTGCAAAATTATTGACGCTTCTCCCCATAATCTCATCGGAACGTCCCACTTAAACCTTCTGGAATTGAAATCAGAAACAATAAATTTACAATGAAACAACATTCAAACAACTTAAAATCAAAATAGCACAAGTATAAACTCATGATTTAGCTAAATTAGGTTTTCATCGAAAATACCGAAAATTATTGGATCAAAGTTGTCACTTAAACCTTCTACATTCGGAATCTAATAAACAAAAACGCACAAAAATAGCAATTAAATCATTTAAAACGCAATTACGAATAAATTTAGACTTTCCATGTCATTAATATAGGCATAACGGCATATAAATGTTTTTTTGTCACAACAGGGACGATTGAGACGATGTCGCATCATTGAGCGACAGAGATGTGGTGGCTTACTTGATGTTCGTCCAAGAAAGAGATGCGACAAAGATCAAGGCAGCACCGAAGAATCACGGTGGTTGACGGGATGGTTGTGAGAGAGAAAGTGATATGTGAGACTGACAAAAACGTAGTTGCTAAATCTCTCTATATATATATACTCCCTTCAAATATATTAGAAAAAGAGGAACATTAGGCTAAATAGGAGGGAGTATATAATAAAAAGAAATAATTAAAAATATCTCTCTTTTAAAATACAGTTTTCTTAAATTACACCCTTATATAATTTTTTTCCTAAAATTACTCCCTTAAAATGCATTTTTATCAAAAAATTGATTCAAAACTCCAACTTGTGTTGCTTATTTTGGCTGTTTATGAACTTATTCCGTTTGTGTCTTAGCCAATTTATACATTAAAAGGTATAGCAATGAATAAGTTCAAAGACATACGGAATAAGTCACCTAAATTAGAGTTTTGAAGCAATTTTTGATAAAAGTACATCTTAAGAGAGTAATTTTAGAAAAAAATTATATAAGGGAATAATTTATAAAAAGTGGATTATTTTTAATTTACCCTAATAAAAACACAAACTATACATCTAACTTTTTGCCACATCAACATTTATCACTTATTCACCAGTTTTACCCTCCACCTCATCAACACATTTCCTTTAATAAAATAAAAAATAAAGAAAAGACCACCCAACAACAACTCATCGTCATCGCTCATATTCATTACCTATTTTATAACAAAACGCCCACCATGCAACAATTCTTGAAGTCTGGATCCATTTACTTGTGTAACGTGATACGAATTGAGCAGCGGATTTTAGAACGATTTGGACAGTGCTGAGGACTGTTCGTACTAGGTACACGCAGACCTGAAACTGATCAATTTAAAGAACAAAAGATAAAAATTAACGGACTATTTTTGGCGAACCGAACGTACTAGGTACGACCAGTTCTGATTTTTGTATGTAAGGGATAGTGTTTTGAACAAGTAAGACCTATTACTTGATCAAAGTGAGTGAGACCAAGACCTATTGATCAACAACTCGAGAATTTTAATTAGAATCGCGTCCTAATCAAAACCAGTTTTGTTTCTAAGCAAGAAACGATTTTGTAAACACAAGTTTTTCTGAAATTTCTTAGATGATTTTATTCAAGCAAATGAAGGCATTATATAGCCCCATTGAGCCGTGCAAAAGGCTAGCAAAGTGAAGAGTTAGTCATTCACTCTTCACTTAATTACAATCATTAAAACTCCTAGTTCAATGAACTTAGACAACCATAAATCAAGCTAACATTTTATTTGTAAAACATAATCTGAAATGTAAAGCTAAAAACGTGAAATTGGTCCGTCCTCTCCTTGGTAAACGTGCCACCATCAGCTCCTCTAAACCATACTTAGCAACGTAACAAAGGAAGGATAATTGGAACACATCGGTTGAGAATTACGAGCCAACATCAGACCTTCACCTTGAGTGTTCACAACTAACTCGTCCAGCTCATTACCCAACTCCGAGTCATGGTCCTTAGCTTGGTTCGTATCATCCCCTCCCCCTTGAAAAGGAATTGACCTCAATTCAGCTAGGCCATCGTCATCCAAGTAAGGAGAGAGATCACCAACATTAAAAGTGGCGTGAACACCATAATCACCGGAAAGTTCAACCTTGTAAGCATTGTTGTTGACTCGACCCACAATCTTGTAAGGACCTTCCGCTCTAGGCATGAGTTTATTCTTTCGTTTGCTTGGAAAACGCTCCTTTCTCAAATGCACCCAAACCAAGTCTCCAACCTCGAACTCCCTTGGCTTCTTATTCTTGCTTGACTTGCGTTTATAGGCTGCATTCACGGCTTCAATTCTGGCCCGGACTTGCTCATGGAGCTTCAACATTGCTTTCAACTTGGACTCGGCATCCTTATGCACCAACTCATCTTTAGGCAACGGAATTAAATCCAAAGGAAGATAAGGATTAATACCGTATACAATTTCAAACGGCGAATGACCCGTAGCATGAGTAGGCGACCTGTTATAAGCAAATTCGGCATGAAAAAGCTTGAGATCCCAATCCTTTTGTGTCTTGCTCACAAGCCCACGCAACAAGGTACCCAAAGTTCGATTTGTGACTTCGGTTTGCCCATCCGTTTGAGGATGGTGAGAGGTACTAAACAGCAATTTGGTACCCACTTTCCTCCATAATGTATTCCAAAAGTAGCTCAAAAATTTAGAATCCCGATCCGACACAATAGTCTTTGGAATGCCATGTAACCTCACAATTTCCCGATAGTATAAATCAGCCACATTAGAAGCATCATCGGTTTTATGGCAAGCAACAAAATGAGCCATCTTGGAAAAACGATCAACCACCACCATGATAGCATCTTTACCACGTTGAGTGCGTGGCAAAGCAACAATGAAATCCATTGAAACATCATCCCAAGGTCTGACCGGAATTGGTAAAGGAGTATACTCGCCCGGTTTGAACTTGCTCTTCGACACTTGACAAGTAACACACTTACCCACGACATTGTGAACATCCTTTTGCAATCGTGGCCATAAGAAATGTTCTTGTAAAATCTCCACGGTCTTTGCCACTCCGAAATGGCCAGCTAACCCTCCACCGTGAGCCTCCCTTACAAGTAGTTCCCGGATAGGATGCTTAGGAACATAAAGTCGATTTCCCTTAAAAAGGAAACCATCTTGAATCAAATACTCTCCCTTAGCTCCTGATTTGCACTCAAGATATATTGCACCAAAGTCTCCATCTTCAACATAGTAATCTTTCAATGTTTCAAAGCCCAAAAGACGAACATCAAGTGTGGACAGCAAAGTATAACGACGAGATAAAGAATCGGCTACAACATTACTCTTCCCATCTTTGTATTTGGATGAAAAGTGAAATGATTGTAAGAATTCAACCCATTTCGCATGCCTATGATTCAACTTCTGCGGCTCATTAATATACTTCAAGGATTCATGATCGGAATGCAATATAAAATGGTTAGGACGGAGATAGTAACTCCAATTATCAAGAGCCCGGACAATAGCATAAAATTCCTTATCATAAGTACAATAATTCAATCGAGCTCCACCCAATTTCTCCGAAAAATAGGCTATAGGTCTTTTCCCTTGAATCAAAACAACACCTATACCTACGCCACTAGCATCGCACTCAACCTCGAATGGTTGAGAAAAATCGGGCAACGCCAAGATAGGAGCGGTACACAACCGTTCCTTAATCAGTTCAAAGGCTTGTTTAGCTGCCACGCCCCACTCAAACCCGCCCTTCTTTAAACACTCCGTAATAGGGCTGGTTATGGTGCTAAAATTACGAATGAATCGTCGATAAAAGGAAGCAAGCCCATGAAAAGATCGTACCTCACTAACTGTTTTAGGCTCCGGCCATGATCGAATTGCTTCGATTTTTGATTGATCAACTGAGACACCATCCTTGGACACCACGTATCCCAAGAACACCACGCTCTCCACAAGAAAAGAGCACTTCTCTCGCTTCCCATAAAGTTTCTGATTTCGCAAGGTTTCGAACACTTGTCTCAAATGTTCAAAATGCTCATCAATACTCCTGCTATACACCAAAATATCGTCAAGATAAACCACAACAAATCTGCCCAAGAAGGATTTAAGTACCTCGTTCATCAATCTCATGAAGGTACTCGGAGCATTAGTAAGACCGAATGGCATGACGGTCCATTCATACAATCCATGCTTCGTTTTAAAGGCCGTCTTCCATTCATCACCCTCACGCATCCGAATCTGATGGTAACCACTTCTAAGGTCGATTTTTGAGAAGATAACCGAACCATGAAGCTCGTCAAGCATATCATCAAGTCTCGGTATTGGAAAGCGATATTTGATGGTTATATTGTTTACAGCCCGGCTATCAACACACATACGCCATGAACCATCTTTCTTTGGTACGAGTAACACCGGAACAGCACAAGGACTCATACTCTCACGCACATAGCCCCTCTCCATCAATTCATCAATTTGCCTTTGGAGTTCTTTTGTTTCTTCCGGATTACATCGATAAGCAGCCTTGTTTGGAAGGGTTGAGCCCGGAATAAGGTCAATTTGATGTTCAATGCCTCGAATAGGAGGCAAACCAGCGGGTAATTCATCGGGAAACACATCCCCAAACTCTTCAAGCAAATCGTCAATTGGCTTATGATCCTGCAAAACAGCATTAGCACTCGAATTTTCTTTAGCAACAAGCAAATAAACTTGCTCTCCATGATCAATGGCACGCTCCACATCCCGTTCTCCAATCAACATAGCAGCATGGGCCTTTGCTTTCGGTTTTGAACCTAAAGCACGGACAGCTTGTGGTGACATGGGTTTAAGCACAATTCGTTTCCCTTTATCCTTCAACTCATACTCGTTACTCCTCCCTCTATGCAACACATCCCGGTCATATTGCCATGGTCGTCCCAACAAAATATGACAAGCATCCATGGGAATAACGTCACACAACACCTCATCGACATAGGAACCCATAACCTAACCAAACCAACCCGGGCCTGTTTTGTCACCTTAACGCTACTACCATCATCTAGCCAATGTAATGCATATGGGTGTGGATGTTTAGTAGTCACAAGACCCAATTTTGACACCATTTCGAGAGAGTCGCGTTGGTACAACTACCCCCATCGATAATTAGACTACACCACTTATCATTTACCCGACACTTGGTATGAAACAATTGGTTTCTTTGTTCGAATCAGTAGGTATAGTCTTTACTTGCAAGGTTCGCAAAACCAGATTAGTGTCGTAAATTGGTGCCTCATAATCCTCTACTAATTCGTCCTCTTCCTCCCCTTCATTGAAACTAAACAGTTCACCCAATTGTTCTTCCTCGGCCAACAACTCGTCCCTACACTCTACCGCCTCTCTCAAGGCCACGACTCTTTTGTTTGGACACGTACTTTGATAATGACCGAAACCTTGACATTTGAAACAACGGACTTTGGACAGATTAGTCTCCTTGGCCGTAGTCCTAGGGGTAGCATTTGAGGATGCCGTGGCTTTGCTAGGACTCACAAACGAACTACTAGGTGTTTCGGTTTTGGGGTTTGTTTCAGTTTTGGTCCACGATTTATTCTTTCCCGAGTCTGAACTCGACCCTCCCCCATATTTAGACTTCCCTTGTGACTCCACTTTCAAACAAAGACCACAAAGAGTATCAAAATCAGAATATGGGTATAACTCAACAGAACTAGCAATATTATAATTCAATCCACGCAAAAATCTAGACATTTTCTGCTCTTCTACTTCCTCCAATTCACCCATCAAACATAAGTTTTCAAATTCATCAATATACTCACTAACACTTAATTTTCCTTGTCTCAAATCAGCAATCTTACGATATGTAGCTAACCTATGGGTCGTTGGCACATACCTTTTACGAAGTTTACGTTTCAGAGACTCCCAAGAATCTATCTTTTCCTTCCCCGCGCGCACCCTCTTGGCCTTCAACCCTTCAAACCAAAGAGATGCTCCTTTGCTTAATTTCAGAATTGCATACTTGCACCTTTTCTCATCATCCAATTCCATGAAATCAAACATACGTTCTATCTTCCGTTCCCACTCCAAATAAGCCTCGGGATCAGCCCCTCCAACGAACTCAGGTAGTTCGTTAACTTTGAACGGTTCAGCCACCCTTTCAAAACGCCTAGGCTGCCACCTATCATCCCTTTCTTGCACGTTTCTCAAGGCATCACGGAGTTGCTGCAAAAAGTTAGGGTTATCAAAATCCATAGATAAATAAGGATCAAGAGCCGAAGCTCTGATACCACAAATGATCTGAATTAAGCAAATGGATTTTAGAACGATTTGGACAGATCTTGAGGACTGCATTCGTACTAGGTGGTACACGCAGACAAATCGATCAATTTAAAGAACAAAAGATAAAAATTAACGGATTTGTTTTTGGCGAACCGAACGTACTAGGTACGACCGGATTCGATTTTTGTATGTAAGGGATAGTGTTTTGAACAAGTAAGACCTATTACTTGATCAAAGTGAGTGAGACCAAGACCTATTGATCAACAACTCGAGAATTTTAATTAGAATCGCGTCCTAATCAAAACCAGTTTTGTTTCTAAGCAAGAAACGATTTTGTAAACACAAGTTTTTCTGAAATTCCTTAGATGATTTTATTCAAGCAAATGAAGGCATTATATAGCCCCATTGAGCCGTGCAAAAGGCTAGCAAAGTGAAGAGTTAGTCATTCACTCTTCACTTAATTACAATCATTAAAACTCCTACTTCAATGAACTTAGACAACCATAAATTAAGCTAACATTTTATTTGTAAAACATAATCTGAAATGTAAAGCTAAAAACGTGAAATTGGTCCGTCCTCTCCTTGGTAAACGTGCCACCATCAGCTCCTCTAAACCATACTTAGCAACGTAACAAAGGAAGGATAATTGGAACCCATCGGTTGAGAATTACGAGCCAACATCAGACCTTCACCTTGAGTGTTCACAACTAACTCGTCCAGCTCATTACCCAACTCCGAGTCATGGTCCTTAGCTAGGTTCGCATCATAACGCGACCTTGGACAAGATTATTATAAAACGGGTCATTTTAATAAATGTATTTATTCATTACCTTTTTTTTAATCATTTTAAAAACATTTCACGAAAAATTACGATTTTATATAGAGTTCTTTTTCGAGCAATTTTAGTCAATAATTTTTCTATTATAATATGGTTAAATAAGAAGTCTTTAAAATACAATTCATAATAACAAAAATATAAAAGTCTCGTGCATTACACAAATAGCAAAACTAATTATTATAGATAAAATACAAGATGAATAACAGCAAAGAGAAACAGCCCAATATTCAGTCAATGCCAAGCATTTTCTTCAGTTTTAAGTAGAACTCGTACACCTGGTTTTGGTCTGGGAGAGTCTTGACACTATCCCTAAGCAAGCATCTCTTTGCCCATTCTATGATATTAGGGCATAATTCTTCAACTTTAAAGTTTCCCGCGATCTCAAAAGCATAAAACCAAGGGTAGAACGGGAAGAACGCAACATCAACAAAGCCAAATGTATCTCCACCAAAGTAGGGATTATCTCCAAGTTGTTCCTCCATCACTTTCAAGCGTTCAATGAAGTCTTTCTTTGCCTCTTCTTGCTCTGCGCCCTTCGTTTTCCAAAGTCTATTTGCGCTTTCGAATAACTGGTCCATGTATATCGTTGGTAATCAGTCCATATTGTTAACCAAATATACTCTGTATCACAATTGTTATCCTCTGTATCACAATTGTTATCCGTTCGGCAATAATTAAGCATTATTTGTGTGGAGGTAGACAAACTAAAGAGAAATTTGAGTTAATGTCAAACTATTTACCCTAATTGAATCCACGTATAATTGTTTCATTTTTTTTGTCACAAATACTATAAATCATGTTAGAATAGCATAGAATATATCATGTAAATAAGTATTACTCCGTATTTGCTTATAATTCTGTATCCAAATCATTTGCCCCAATTGGGAGGAAATAAAAAACCAAAGTCGTTACTTTAAATGAACAAGATCGGTGACATTTGGCATTAAGGTGGTGCCATTTGGTCCGTTTTGCTTAGAGTGTGTGGATATTTGGCACATCTATAGCTATATACGGATATGCGCGTCTATAATAAGACGCTTTGATAATCACAAATTCTTATTATAGAAGGCTTTGCTTAAAAATATGGTTAAACAAAATTAAACTTGAGACCTCGTGCATAGCAGAATACAACCTTTTTACGGCTAAGTGTTAAAAATCAAAGTTGCAAGTTCAAGCAGCAATTTTGTTTTTCTCCTAGATTTTTAATTATATTCAAGGTAAAGTTGCTACTTGAAATAGCGGTTTATCTTTGAACTTGATAAAAGAAAAAAAAAGGTTTGATTCTAGTAGTGGTGGTCGGTGGATTTTGGAGTAGACAATAAAGGGGGGTCGAGGTTTAAACTATTGTTTTCGTTGGTCATCATTTAAAACTCAATCATTGAATCAAAGAGGGCCTACTGATAATTTTACAATGTAACCCGACATAACTATGGTCATTCGCTGATCCTGTGTGAAAGCATTAAGAGTAAATATTTGATATTAATGCTAATTTGATAAATAGTTTACCAAATAGCCTCAAGAAACGCAAAAAAAAAAAAAAAAAAAAAAAAAAAAAAAAAAAAAAAAAAAAAAAAAACTTATTTTACATCAACTTTGCGTAAACTTGTCCATTTAGAAACATATCATGACGAGCATTTTAAAACAATAACGGGATATTTTACATAATAACCCTATATTTTTTTCGTTTTCAAGTTGATAACCCCTTTTTCAACAAAAACGCTTTAGACTGGCCATAACTCGAATTTTTTCGCTAAATAAGGTTATTCGCCTATTATATTGTAAATATATGTGTATTTTCACTAATATTGCCAAATTAATTGGGTTTTTGGGATCGGTCTCAAACTATTTTGGGTCAATTCATGCCAGCACTTGTATTTTTTTTCTATTTTTTTTATATGAAGTCGCTGGAGTAGTTAGCGGTTTTAGTCGTTCTTATTTTCCAAAACATATTTCAAGTATTAGAAAACGTGAAAAAAATAAGCCGCTGATGTCCCTGGAGGTTTCAATCCTTCGTATTTTCTAGAACATTCTGCAATTGTTAGAAAATTGGTGATTAAATGGGAAGCCGCTGAGGTCATATGCGGCTTTGCTTAGTATATATTTATTTAAATCATTTTTTTAGCTACCATCTTTGTGGTATGTTATGAAAATAATAAAGCCGCAAATTACCCTAGCGGCTTTATATAAAAATAGGAAAACAAATACAAGCGATGACGTGGTTCCATTTGCCCTAAATAGTTTGAAACTGTAATACTACGGTTTTCTGTGTTGTTGAGTACTCTATCGAGTAAGGCTTACTCTGTCGAGTAAGTGAGTTTTGCGTACAAAACAATGTTCTCTCTAATGGGTACTCGATCGAGTAGGGGCCACTCGATCGAGTAAGTGACTTACTCTTGATCGAGTAAGTTGGTTTTACGGTTTATTTTTACCGGGTTTTGATAGCAACGTGAGAATGATATAAAAACATGATTCGTCATTTTCTTTTTACTTTTACCCTATTCTAAACTTCACAAAGTTACGTTGCTTCTCATCTCTCTCATTCCTATCAAATCCCATGGCTTGTGTCGTCGGAATCCAGAGTTCTTTACGCCGTTGAGACCGAGACCGTCGCGTTGCGGATAAGATCCTAGTATAGTTTTTATATTGTTTCTTTAATTTTGGTTGAAACCCTAATTGGGTAATTTGGGGGTTTTGGGAGTATTTTGATATTAGATGGTGATTGTATGATTGTATGATTGATAAGAGGTGATTTCGTAGAGGAACGTTTCTGATTGCATTTCCAGGTAGGGTTCCCTACTCAGTTATTGTTTACATGTATATTAGATGATTGGTTGGTTGTTGATGGTTGATTGATGTCATTGATCTATATCGTATTGAATTGGTAATTGTTGATTTTGTTGTTGTTGTTTATCTGTGGTTCGCGAGGTACACCGTACCTCGGCTGAGTGAAGTCACTTGCGGGAGTGGCTTCACACCCTTGATTCGCCCCTTGTGGAACCCGCCACAAGAGGGGATGTGCACATTAAGGAACGTGAGTTTGCGCTCGGTATTGATGAGCGGGACTTAGGTGGGAACGGCTGCGGTCCCCAACTGGCGGTGTGGATTACTGGTTGCGGCCGTAATTTGGCAGGACTAGACCTTCAAGCTAGTCAGGTGATTGGTGATGTGACGGTGTTGGAGGATTGTATGTATTATTGATATTGCTTATCTTATATTATGTAATAAGTAACTGGCCCCTTTAATTGTTTTAAAAATTGTGGTGATCCATTCGGGGATGGTGAGCGGTTGTTTGGTATGATATGGATACACGAGGGATAGGTCGGGATTGAGTCACCACGACTCGTTTAGAGTCTTCCGCTGTATTATCAGACTTTACATTTATTTTAGTTGGCTTGGGATATTTTTTTTTTTTGGTGTAATGTGAGTATATTATATATCATAACAAATTAAATAAATACAAGAGGTTTAGGGATCAAATCCCATTACAAGCAAATCAAGTCACTCCCATAGTTTGCAACCAAACAAGAACCACGGTCATCAATTGCCCTACATTTCTCGCTTAATTTTCCCCTTAACATCCTCCTCAATTCGTCTTTTGCAACTTTTCGGTCTCAATGACCAATCATTTACCCTTGCATTGTTTCTTTGATACCATATAGAGTAGTTAAAAGCATTGAACATAGCAACTTTCACCTTCCACTGAATGTTGTTCCTAGCAGTACAACCAAATCATTCATAGGGGAAGCGACCACCATACCATTGCACTAAATAGGACTGAACTTTTGAAGAATACACACAAGTTGTAAAAATATGAACTGACAGTAACTGACAGAGGATACACCGATCATCTGCACAGCAGCCAAATCTTGCTAGCTTACTCTTCACATTCATGCCTTCCTGCATTCTAAGCCATGTAGTCATAGAATGTTTTGGAATATTCCAACTGTTCCACACAAGTGCGGACCGTCAAGATGAATATGAGCGGGGAGAGAGCCATTCATATCCACTCTTGATAGAGTACCCTTTAGGACTCACAGTCCATATGCTATCAACATACCCATTCTTGAGTTTTTCTTTTACTTTGCAGATATTCTTCCATACCCATGTTGCATCAGCAGGGGGAGTATAGCTATATCTCTTTTGATAGTTTGGTTTTGGTTATGTATCACTTTAAACTTATTTATTAAAGTACGTTCCTTTATGATCCTTTTGATATACATTGCCTCAATGGCGAGATGGTAACACTTCCATGCATTAGGTGGTCTTGGTAAGGCACCTTAGTGTATGGTAGTGTTGTAGAGACCGACGCCAAAACCCAATTAATTATTCAAATAACACCATTTAGCCAAAACGTTCCCATGACTCACGAAATGAGTTTCGAAAGCGGCAATTTTTTTTTGCTAATTGAACATATCATAAAGGCAACCAATTTGAAAAAAGAAAAGATGAAGCTTTGAGAACTTGACCCAAAGAGGTATGGTGGTGACTCAATGTTTAAAGATTGACTAACAGTAGTTTATGCCACGGGTTTAAAAAGTGACAATTTTATTTTTTCGAATCAAAAATCTCATAAAGTTGGTCAAATAAGAAAAAATAATCGTCGTTTTCAGAACTCGTGGTCGTGAGTTATGGCCAATCAAAAACGGGGAAAGTAGCAAATAACCCCAAACGTTTGGGGCTATGTGCAATTTAGCCCCAAACATTTTTAAATGTGCAATTTACCCCCTAACTTCTGACAATAGGTGCAAATTAACCCAATTTTAACATTCTGACTATTTTTCATCTACTACCCCCTCCCTACAACCATCAAACACTCCTCAACCTATGTCGATCCCATCCTAACTCCCTAACTCTCTTCACCCATTCAACCATTTGAACTCTCTCCTCTTTTTCCAATGTGGGATACTCACATGTGCCTTTCTCATGAGTGAGCTGTATCTTGACACTCCCCCTCACATGTGAGATCCCAATTCAGGCAGATTTGATTTTTTAAATCTTTTTGTCCAACTGCAATTTTTCTGGCCCAGTTTATCTTTTTCTATTTTTCATGCCCAGGTCTTTGTTTTAGTTTTTTTCGACCATGGGCTCTGATACCATGATAAGTTCCGTTATCGGGCCTGGGCCGCACCCGCATGGAGGAAAGAGTACGGCTTATAAGTCCAAGGAGGTTCCATCTCAAACCAATTGGCAATGAGTGGAGTAACTCCTTGGTTTTTATGATGGACAACTCTCTCCTCTTTTTCCAATGTGGGATATTTACATATGTCATTATCATGGATGAGCTGTATCTTAACCTTATGAAGCTTTCGCATCTTCCATTACTATATACTGAATATTTGGCGGTCCTTAACATACATAAATCTCAAGTCTCTCAAGTCTGAAGTTTTCTTGGCTTAATTGTGGTGCAAGATTCTCAAATATGTTGCATTTACTAATAGAGTAATGGTTAAGTAATGGTAAGAGTTTTCATACCATATTTTTTCAATGCCACATCACTATTTATGGAACTTCTTAATCCTTCTCCATGGTTAGTTTCTTATAAGTATGAAATCAATACTATATATTAATTCCAGAAACCAAGGGACTTCAATGTAATTAAAGAAATTTATACAAATTAAATATACTATATAGTTTTAAATCGATAGCACCGTGTGATGGACCTGATAAAGGGACTTCAATGTAAATATTATATAGTTTTGGTTAAAAGTATAATATAAACATGCCTTGATGAAGAATATTTATGGAAACTACATTAAATTAAAGTAATCAAATTTAGAAAACACAATAATATAGTGATTTTCCTTAAAATTAATATGCCCCACTTATGGAATTAATTAGTATTATCATAGAATTAAGTTATATTAAGTTATATCATGGAATTAATTAGTATCATCATAAAATTATAAATTAAGTTAAAAGTAATAGTAGCAGCAATGAGATTAATAAAATTAACGGTATTAATGTGAGAGTAGTGACAGTTATAATAATGACAGTGGAAGTAGTGAATGAAACAACGAATGTAGTGAAAGTAATAGTGGTAACAATGAGAAAAAATATGAACAATTAAATAACCAATCGACTCAAGAAAATATTTTATTTATTTAAATATAGGCCGGATAAAATTAACGGGAATAATGAATTTAACAAAAAAAATAGAGGAATTAGTAAAAGAAACAATAGTAACCACGGGAGTAGTGAACGTAATGATATTAACAAAAAATGTCGTGAAAGTAATAATATTAATAGCGGGGTAGTGAACGTGTCTCATAATTTGAAAATAAATTTTACATTTCATTACAATTACAAGATATGTCAAAGAAAAATATTTTACTAATAGTAAACGTGTGAGTTAGACAACTCCAACATAGTTTATTTCATTGAAAATAAAGTTTAACGGTAAATAGAGGTAGCCCGGGCGAAGCCGGGCACCAAACCTAGTTGGTTCTCTATTTTAAAAACCGGTTTCATATAAGGTAACTTTTTATTTTGTAAATTAATGGAAAAAAAGTTCCTTTTAAGGATGGAACTCCTTATTTTTGTACCATTGTTATTATCCTTAGGGCATTAGCAATGATAGTAGTTTTATACCATATTTTTCAAATGCTACATCAATACCCATAAGGAAAATGAGATAAGGAACTTCTTATTTATCCTCAATGGAAAAAGTTCCATACTTTTATTGTGGGTCCATTTTTCATCTCTTTTTCTCATATGAAACTGATTTCTTAAACAAGAAATCGGTTTCATATAAGGAGCTCTTTATTTTGCAAATCAATAGGTACTTATGTGGATGGAACTTCTTATTTCTACCCATTGTTTTTGCCCTTATAGCAATATATGATACGACAATATGATCCGCGAATTAAATAATTTACTAAACTGTCAGCATCAACGCCAACTAAAATTTCGAATTTGTTGTATGTGTCCATGGCTTGAACGGGTTAGGATGGGAGGTAGGTTGCAGGAGTGTTTGATGGTAGTTGGAAGGGTGGTAGTAGATGAAAAATTGTCGGAATCTTAAAATTGAGTTAATTTGCATATATTGTCAAAATGTTTTGGGGTAAATTGCACGATTGAAAACGTTTGGGACCAAATTGCTCATAGCCTTATACGTTTGGGGGTTATTTACTACTTTCCCAATCAAAAACTTTGGTTGTTTAAAATGAAGTTAACATGTAAAAAATGAAAAAACACAGGGTTACAAGCTAGTAATTCCTCCATTCAACTTCACCCTATCAATTTTATTTTTGTACACTATTCACAATGAGTATTTCGACACAATTTTTTCTCAATACGGAAGTGAAAATATATTCATGTGGATCTTGTTCGATTCGTCTTTACGAATACATTAAAAATATCTAACTTTTATAATTTTTGTAAATACGTAACTAACGATATTTAGCACGTAAAACACTCGTTGACAAACGTGAAAAAGTAAAGTGGTAAAGTGGGGTTGAATAAATGAAGCATAATATTTTGGCAATAAAAGATACCTTGGTATCAACATAGTCTGCCCAAAAACGAGCCTGAGCTCTTTGGTACGGATCAGAAGGCAACAAGAGATTGTTGTTATTCCAAACCTCGTCAATGTACTCAACAACATTGAGTGACTCAGAAACCGGCTTGTTATTATGAACAAGAACCGGAATTTTCTTATGAACCGGGTTCATTTGAAGGAGCAACTCGCTCTTGTTGCTTAAGTCTTCTTCTTTGTACTCGTATGTCACACCTTTCTCAGCTAAAGCCAGTCTCGCCCTCATACCGAAAGGGCTTGGCCAAAAGTCCAACAACACTACTTCACTTGCCATTTCTTAGTTTACTTCTTTTTTAGAATGCTTTTTAGTTTTATGAGAATAGATTGATTGTTCTAATTGATTTTGGGTTGTTTGTACAAGGTTTTTGTTCTACTTATATATATATATTAATGTTTGGAAATTTCTTTAAAGCAATTTTGCAGATTATAATGGTCAAGGTTCTACGTTTTTGAATTTTTTTTCTCCACATACATATCATCTATTAAAAGGGATGGATATGAATATCATTGGTGACTTGGTGCCAAGTGCCAAGTGCCAACTGCCGAGAAAGTCGTTCGTGGTGTGCTGCTGTAGCCTTATCAGCTTTAAGTATTTGCTTTTCATTGAACGGTCAAGGTTTACCTAAGTTTACCTTGACTTTCCATTACATTTTCGTTCTTCCTTTTTGTTTTTCATCTTCCCTTTTTTTATTCGCATTTTAAGGCGTGCATTCACCTATGGACGGTTCGAAAAGATGATTCATGTCAGCCGACCTCAAATCATTTTGGGATTAAGGCTCTGATGTTGTTGTTGTTGTTGTTGAACGGTCAAGGTTCTACGTTTTTGAATTTTCAAATCAATGATGTACTTCCTCCCTTCAACTTCACTCTACCTATTTCCATTTTCTACACTATTCACAAATGCACATTTAATTTCGATTTTCTCTCAATACATACATGAAAATATATTCATGCGGGATCTTGTTTGATTCGTCTTTACGAGTATATTAAAAATATATAACTTTTATAATTTTTGCAAATACGTATTTATCGATATTTCGCGTAAACACGCGTTGACAAACGTGAAAAAGCGAAAGTGGTAGAGTGGAGTTGAATGGAGGAAGTAGCTTTTTATTGATGTAGGTTAAAATGGTCAAACGACGGCTAAACAACGAATATGCAACTAGTGATAAAAAATGTAAGTAATGTAACAAAGCGTCTAATTATAGGCGAGATATCCGTCATAACTATGATACGTCAAATATTCACCCACTTTAAGTAAAGCGGCCAAATGTCACCACCTTAACGTCCGTCACCAACATCATTTCCATGAGATAAACTACCTATTGTAGCTTAGGAAATAACACTAGTGACATTTGGTGTTAAGTTGGTGACATTTGGCCCGTTTTTCTTAAAGTGGGTGATATTTTCCGGCTCTATAACTATAAGACGGATATCTGTTATCTATAATGAGAATTTGTGGTAATGTAAATATACAGCAGATTGTTGACGTGGAAACTCAATTTGGGAAAATCCCGTGAAACATCTTTCTATCTATATTAATAAAGAAAGATTTTTCTGAGCGATTATATAGTCTCCAACCTTCGCAAAACACCTTAACAATATTGAATTGTTGGATTTACGTCCAGAGTCCAATTAATGTAACCCGGTTTATATTCTATGTAACTGTAAAGTTTTGCTAGAAGCCGCTTACGGACCGAGTTTTAAATGAGTTTAATGATTCGTGTAGAATTAAACAGGCCCATTGGATCACACACAAGATGAATATGGTGTATCTTATCTATATGAAAATAGGGCTTTAATTAGATTAGGCTCAGCTGCGATTAAGATAAGGATTTATTTGGAAACTGAGTTATTACTCCCTTATATATAGAGATATACTCTCTCCCATCCAGACCAAAAGTTACATTGACTTTTTGGCACTATTCATGATTGTAGAGAATCTTTGTTATTATTTGTAATATACAAGAGAAAATATAGTCATGTGAGATCTTGTTTGATTTATCGTAATAAATGCTATAACAATATCAACTTTTTATAATTTTTAATAATGTGTAACTAAAGATATATACGTTGCAGAATGCGTCTCGACAAGTGTGATAGAGTCAATGTAACCTTTGGTGTGGATGGGAGGGAGTATGAGAGTTAGTTTCATCTATCCCATTCTCTCCGTGAGAAATACTAAAACCCTACCTTGTGTTTACTAGCATACAAATCGCATCTCCTATTCATACGTGTGGATACTATTGGAGGCACTACAATTGGAGTGCTCTTGGTTATTGGTAGCAGTTGAGTTATTCAGATCCGGTCTTATTTTCTTATATTGCTCACTGATTTATTCTGCTGCGAGGTAATTCGATTACACTTTTTTTTATGTTTAATTCTGATTTCTAACATGCATATGGTCCTGGAAATTTGTCTATTAAAATTCGTTTTAAGGACCGACAAATCCCTTCAAGAATATGTTAAACTAGTTTTAAACCCGTGCAAATTGCACGGGTTTGTTATTTAGTATATTGTAGCAAAGTTTCACTACAAGAAAAAAGGGTTTGGGCGACAAAAGAGTTTGTTATGGGCAACAAATATATTTTTCGTTGCACAATAACATTAAATTGGGCAACAACCTTATTTTTGTCGCCGAATATTAGAGCTTGTGCAACGAAATTTATTTTTGTTGCCTATAGTCTATATTTTCAAAAAGGCTACACATACACGAGGTGTATGAAAAACTCATACACAACCAATAACATCGTGACACGTGGCAAACTAGGGTTAATATCTATTGGTTAGTGTAGGGTTAGGTTAGTAATTTTAGATCTGTGGTTAACTTGTTAAGTTACTCTAATTAAATTATCAGGTCAAAACTCAAAAATGTTGTTGGAGAGTCTCGAACCCCTGACCTCTTGATGCATATCCACTTGCTATTACCATTGTGACACACCCATCGCTTTGTTGAACTTGTAGATCTTTTGTTATATGTATGTGTAAAATCTGAGTTAAAATAATAATTATCTATAATAACTACTCCGTATTAAATATATACTTTTAGTTTATATTCAATGTAATGTATTTGCTGAGTTAATTAAATGTACTACAAAAAAATTGAACAAAATATTTTATTTACTTATAATAATTATTACTTGTACCTTAGTTTACATTTAACTAGGTTTGCTGCCTGGCCTCGCCCGGGGTACCTATATTTACCATTTAAATTTTATTTTTTATAAATCATAATTGCGTTAGACTTTTTTAACACATACATTTACGATCGTGAGAGACTAATCTTTCGTACCCTTTTATTTGCATTTCGTACCATTTTTATTGTTGATCGTGACATAGTAATTTCGTACCTATATACATAATAAATGTACCCATTTTATCATTAATAATGATTTGTACCTATTTTATTACCTTTAGTACCACTTTTTCTTAAAACTATACAATGGTCTCTCAATAAAGCTTATTAAGAGACCGTCTCTCAGGAGACCTACTTATATAACATTTGTTTCACTACTCCCGCCATCCTTTTTTTCACTACTCCCACATTTAATACTATTAAATTATTAATTTCACTATTATCATTCTTGCTACTATGACTTTCACTATTTTTTGGCATTTATTATTGTTACTCTTACCACTCAAATGTGTGATTACTTTCATATTTACTACATCAACTGCTGCTATAATTATTTTCACTATTTATTGAGTTATTTGCTAGTTACACAAATTTTATCAGGCTTATATATTTAAATAAATTTATCAAATATTTGTTAAATTTTTTTCTTGCTTAATTTTATCATATTAAATTTTATATTAGTTTATCATCTAAATGTATTAGAGTTATATAATTAAATAAATACGAAATATTATACTAAAATAATATTAGTCTAATACTCCGAATAAAAGATTAGACTAAAATAAGTATTATATGTGTTCCGGGTGTAATTCCGAAGCAGGTTTTGTGACCACGTAAACTTGTAGAATGATGTCGTTGCTTGTCTCTTCCTTTCACTCTTTCCTGTTTAAGATGAACAAGCGGGGCTCGGCTTGGGGCGAACGTACTCACTCCGACGCTCAAGTCGGTAAACAAAGAGATAAGTTGTGTGTTAACTTGGCAAAGATATATTGTAGAGAGATAAGGGAGTTTATACCAGACTATTTAGTGAGTTTTAGGATAGTTTTCGGATCGTTTTCTCAATGAGAATTGAGGAGTATTTATAGACTTTCACCTTTTGTCACGTAGTGCCAAGTGGCAAAATGTGAGCGGTGAAAAGATCGTTTCTACCCTCGGCCGGGGACCCATGGCAGGCCTAGTGTCCAGTTGACTCCATGCCGAGGGGACTGGATGTGAGTACGCGGATATGCCTCTCGGCCGGCTAGTTGCCGAGCCGAGACCCAAGTGACAGGCCGACATGCTGCGTCGGTTAGGCCGTTTTTCCTTTGACTTGTTGTCTTTTAGCTCTGACCTTGGTCAATGTGTTGACTCGGTCGGCGGGTGCAGAATATGCCCCATCAATATGGACCTATATTATAGATTTAATTCGACCTGTCAAATTCCGACTCGATCCGATCCGACCGTTTTTCAGGATCAAGACCAAACTTTCGACCTGACGACCCGTTTGACTCGAACTCGAAATGACCCGTTATTTTAAGGTCGAGACCCTACCCGAACAGATCGACCTGTTGGCTCGGAGATAAATCAAGAATTTTATTAAAATATTAATAATTATATATTATATTTGAAAAAATAGTTAAAAAATTACTTTTTTTTTATTACTTAAAATAAAAAAACACAACTAAAAAGTCAATTTTATACTTTTATAATATCTAGTAACAAAATAATTATTAAAAAAACTTTATTTTAATAATTACGTCAATATAATTAATGTGAACATTGACTATGATTTAAATATTAATTTAAAATATTTTACATTTTTAAAAACATATTTTTTTTTATTAAAAAAATCGTTAAAAAAAGGCGTTATGTATTTTGGAGATACATAAAATGTAACTATATGTCTGAGATAATAATTACTATAAGTAAATAAAATATTTTGTCCAATTTTTTTCAAGTACATTTAACTAACTTAGCAAATACGTTACATTAATAATAAACTAAAAGTATATATTTAATAGTTATTATAGATAATTATTATTTTAACTCAGATTTTACACATACAAATAACAAAAGATCTACAAATTTAACAAAAGAGACGGATGTGTCACGATGGTAATAACAAGTGGATATGCATCAAGAGGTCATGGGTTCGAGACTCTTCAACAACATTTTTGAGTTTTGACACTTCTTTAATCTAATTAACTGAATAAGTAACAACTTAACTACACATGTAAATTTACTAACCTAACCAACTAAGGTCAAGTCATAATTGCCACGTGTCACACTCTAATTGGCCGTGTATGAAAATTTCCATACACCTCGTGTATGTGTATCAACTACCCTATATTTTGGGCAACAACATTGAAACTCGTTGCCATTGTGCTATTCATAGACTACCAACTCTAGAAAGTTCTCACCCTATCTCGAAAATAAGAGCGCAAAAAGTTTCCGCCAAATATATTTCCTTGAAAATCAAAGCAAATTCAAAAAATTTCATCCCCCCTCCTAAAATTAGAAAAGACCCATAACATAATCTTACTCCTTTATCTTACATTTTGTTTATCATTTCATTTGGGATCTAATCATCTAGAATTTCCAGTCTATGAAAACTACCGTCATCGGAACCCTAATTTCTCGCCTCGATCTTATTTTCCGTCATCGATGAGAAATTTATCAGGTTAGTTCTTCTATTATAATGGTGGGTTAAGTTTATCATATGATTAATTTGGTCATGCAAAAGTAATTGTATCTTGAATCCGATTCATTTAGTATTCTGGGCTTCTTATTAACATGTTCTATCTTTGATGACTATAGATTTAACATGTTCTAACCTTGATGACTTTAGATTTTGTTGAAAAGTTGATGACTTTAGATTTTGAATCATTTCAAAAGCAACATCATATTTCTAATCGATGTCGCTTGGAAAACCAAGTACCAAGTTGAAGCACCATCTCGCAAGATAGATATTTGTTACTGTATTTTTTTTTTAATGTGTGTCACTTGAATTTATGTGATTTGGGGGTTTAGTTATGCCCAACATAGATAACCATTTTCACTGTTATGCCCAATTTTCTCCCACCCTTTTATTTGGTAAGCTTTAACCTTTTTAACTAGTCTCAATTCAATTTTTGATAATTTGATTTATTTTTTAGCATTGGATATTGGGTTAGCTGATTAAAGATTATATCTTTTTGATTATGAAGTGTGGATTTGTAAGTGATTGTCTTATTTTACCATTCTGAGTTCTGGGTTCTGAATTATTAGAAGGATCTGTGGCTTAGTTTATCTCCTTCTGTACTATCTTCTTCAATCTACGCACCAGTCACCATGCTCGATGCGTCCATCACCACCCGCGCTAGACGTCACCCACCACTTAACCTCCCTTCGACCATCAAAGACGAACCATCATGGCTAATTCTTATGGTTTTATTAAAGGCTAATTCCTCTTAAGTATGCAAATGATGTTATTCTAAGTGTTTGAGAATGCTCATTTTATCCCTTTTTCACTTATGTTTCATCATTTTTGTCCATGTTTGCCCGGGTAGCTGGTGTAGCTTTGTCCATTTTTTTTGTTCAGCTTTTCCTAACAATAGTATTATATGTAGTGTTTGTGTATGACTTAGCTGAAACCAATAAATCATCAATCTTTATCTATAAATCTTCTAGTTGAAGATTATTTCTGAGGAAGGGTCCAGTTTTCTAGAGACACTAACACAATTTGAGGTACATTTAGCTTGCTTAACTTTGAATATATAGTCCATGTTTGCCTCAGATTGACTCCTTGACCTCAGTTTTCATACTTGTTTTTAAATGGCTCTTGAAGTATTGCAGGCCGCTACTGCTACTGACTATGGACAAAGACGAATGAGATTGGTTGGTTGGTTCCCGGTCAAGTATTGGGATACTGATAAGCATGCAAAAGGTAATGCTCTGTATGTTTATTTTCTGCTCGAATAATCTGAAATTGGACAGGAATAAAACTAGTTTAACCAATCCCCTTCCCCAAATCACCATAAAGAAAGCTAGCTATTTAGTGCATATAAGACTATAAGAATGTCTCTACAAAGGTAATGCTCTGTATGTTTATTGCATAATGTATAACTTATGCGATACCGAACAATGCTTTGTGTAACATTTTACGTTTTACTATACAGGAAGAGGTGTTAATGCTAATGGTGTGACACAAATGCTTTGTGGATTCTTCGGACATATTTTTGGCCAAATGTGATATTGGAGTTGCATTGGCATATTACGAGCTTCTTTTTTGGTCGATGTAAATTTAATAACTCCCCAAGCTTTCATTTTTAGTACACTAGGCTTCTTTTGGGTAGATCGTATTTGTATATAAAATTGTAAAGCATATAGTATTTATTCTCATTAATCCCATACTTATTTATAAAAACCAGATATTTTTACTTTACCAAATGAATGTGATAGTTCGAACACAAAATCATGAGTTACAATTACTTGTATCAAGAAATTGTCATGCACTTTTTATGTGATTAAAATTGAATATGCAGGCCACAAAATGGATTATTATTGCCATAATCAATAACACATGGGCGACGAAACTTCTGACGCACATTATCCTCCTTTTCAACAACAAAAAACAATTTGTTGCACTATAATGAGTAAGGGCAACAAACTAAGCCGTCGCCTAAATGTATCCCCATCGGCAACAACATGAAGTTCGTTGCCCAAACCACTCGTTGAGCGACGACCCACACTCGTTGCACAAAGTAACAAATGGACAACAAAAAACATCTTCGTTGCACAAAATGGAAAGGGCGTCGAGCCTTTCGCCACGACGAAAATATTTTCGTTGCCCAAGCGTATGGGCGACGAAAAACCCCCCTTTGTGCGACGAAATGTTTTGTCGCCCAAGCCACTTTTTCTTGTAGTGTTTGTTACTAAAGGTTGTTCTTTCATTGAAATCATATTTTATGTTCCCAATTGTGGACAAGGCCCTCGGGAACTGCGTCCGCGGGATCCACACTAGGCATAATCGACTCGAGGTTCTTTCGAATCGAATTAAGACAAATTAGAGTCGCCACCAAGTTTTTTGGGAACTTGGAACCGTTCAAGTCAACTTTACACCTTTCATCGAAAAGCATAAAGCCAATCGACTACGAGTGATTAAAGATAAAGACTTGTACCCTATATCACTCGATTTGAATGACTCTCGTAATCCAATGGTATTTAGACGGATCCACAAACCATAGATCTTGAGTAAGGGGTGAGGGTACGTGTTGGGAAGCCCATAAGGACACCCAACCCCGCCCGTCAATAACGGCCTCTACTAAGTCAAGTATGGATTTCAAACAAGGTCATAGCTACTACGATATATGATATGCAAACATCGTTTTAAACCCTAACATGTGACAACAATTTCTATGTCGTTTTAGATGCAACTAAACTAACTTTGTCAAAGTTGTAATTTAGCATGTGGGTTGATTGATCTAACAACATACAAAACAAAGCAAACAAGGCTTAAGGGGGAATGGGGAGCCGTTGGGATCTACCTATTACAAACCAGGCATTTCATGCCGACACAACAATAAATTAAAGATACAACTCGATCTAAATACAATTGCTACATACAACACTATACACGATAACACACACGGCCAATCGGCCTAGAAAAGCGTGCACAAGAGGGGTGACCCACGGCTTACATGACTCACGGCCTTGGGTCACTCCTCGTGATGTGTGCTTTCGCTCAATCTCATCGAATTAGACATAGGGCCGCACACCAAAGCATGCATTAGCATAAATCGGGCCATGTTGCTTTAAACAACATGCGATTTACTACGCTCTTACAAGCATTGGGGCACAACCATCTAACCAAACAAGACTAAGGTTTTTTTAAAGAGGTTTTGACTCGATAAAAGAAAACTAACTTGAAAATTACAACCAAACTAACAAACACGACTCGATAAACAAATTAATTACAAGATACGAAATAACGAGATAAAGATGAGAAAAAAAACGAGAAAAGGGACTACAAGGACACGGCCAAACACGGCCCACACGATCTAGCATACCCTAATTCTTAGGTCAGATTCATTAGGTTAGATCGATGATTGCGAAACGGGTTAGGAACGAATTAGAAAACAAGTTAGAAACGACGTTGATCGATTGAAAAGAGGTCTTGCAATTGTGTATTCTACACGGCTCAAAAGGGGTCAAATTAGGTCAAGTTCGCTAATTAATTTAACTCATCGAGTGTTAATAAGAAGGTGCTAATCACGCACTCTTATACTAGCGAGAAATTAGGTGAAAGAGAGAGATGCATTCATTAAGTTACAGAATTGTTAGTTGATTTTGAAAGCTATGTCGATGTACCCTAAAGTGTCTAATTAGGTTATTAAATTGATCTAATGTCATCTAAATGAGTTATATGTTAACAATCAGAGGTCATACTAACATGCAACGGGTCCTAAGGTGGGTCGAATTGGCCGAGACAAACAAAGGGTCAAAAGCGAGGAACGGAAGTTAGAAATTCGTTTTATTTATGCCCTACCTTGAACACGAGGATATGTAAATGAGACGGGGGTGTACGACCGACTGATGTAGCGGTTTCTTTTCCCATCTCAAGTCAACGCGGGTGTTCATGGTGGTACTTTAACTCATACTCGGACTAAACTAGTTTCATAGTTAATTAGAACAATCGATAAACAAACAAACGATAAACAAACAAAAACAAACTATAAAAAACAAGCATAAAAAAACGAAATAAAAGGGAGAAAGAAGAGGATTTGATGCACTCTCAACCTACATGTATCGTTGACACCGTCTTGGGTCGTAATCGATGGTAGATTTTATCTCGAGAGGCCGTCGTCGACGAAGAAACAAAGCAAACACGCGTTTTTATCGAATCTGGACAGCAACTTTCAAACAGCGATTTCTCCCTCGTTTCACGATGAAAATTCGATTTAAAAGATGTTTTGAAAACTAGAAAGAGAGGAGAACAGAGATCTTAAAGCAACCCCTGCTCGTTTTGAGTTATTGGGCACGAAAAACGAGCACAAAAGAACTCGGACAGACAGGAACAAACCGTAAAAACAAAGAGTGTATAACACTCTGTTTTTCGAGGGATTTCGTGTACTCTCAAGGGCAATTTGGCTCGTAAATCTTTGTCTAATGTGTAGATGGATGTTATATGGTTAATTAGGAACAAGAAACTCGAGTTTTGATGGAGGTTTGAGGGAGGAACGAATTGTTTTTCGAAGAGGACACACAAACTGTTTCAGTTTGGATGTCGGTTTTGTGGAGGGTTTTTGAGAGGCAATTAGGGTTTGTTTCTGAGGTTTAAAGCTTGTGAGTGAAGGTAGGGTATATGGAGAACTTAGAGGAATGAATGTATGGTGAAGGGGTGGTATTTATAAGGAGTTAAAGTAGGGTAAAAGAGAGGGAGAGGCAGTCGGGCCTGTTCAGCATAGCTGCTGTCCAGCAGCTTTTGGGGGGTTTTCTAGGGTTCGTTTGGGGGGTTTTCTTGGTGGTTAAGGTAAGGTAATATGGGTAGGATATTAGGGTATGGGTTAGGGTTAATGGGCACGGGTTTTGGTGGTATTTGGAGCGGGTTTTGGGCTCGGGATTCATCACGCAAAACAGGGGGTAGGCTGTTTGTATGCGGGCTGTTGGGGGTGATTTGGTATGGGATTTTGGGCCGTGGATAGGGGGTTTGAACTGGGGTGGATGGGTAGTGGTCTAGGTTGGTTAGTGTACTCGAGATTCGTGCCAATTCGTAAAGGAAACGGGCTCAAAAACCGAGCTAAAATCGAGCTCGAAAACACATGTTCAAAACGAGTTCTTTTCGATTTTCAAATCGATTTTTCAAATCACTTAACACATTAAAGTAAATGATTTTTCAAATCAAATATACTCATAAAATGATTTTTCAAATCAAATATTTATTTTATTTTCAATAAAATAAACTTGAGAAAATAAATTCAAAATAAAATAAAATAAATTGAAATCACCTTAAAAAAAGACTTTAATTTAAATATCATTTAAATTAATAAAATGAACTCACTTAAAAAACATTAATTTAAATATCATTTAAATTAATAAAATACTTCATCGACGACGCCCATTCTACATCGTAAAACGAGCTCCAAATAATGACAATGACAACTAAAGAATACATGTGTCCTATCATCATCGGGTGTTTGTCGGGTTCTCTATAAATTCCAATATCGACGGATACGGGATCTGAGCCCCCACTTTGACCGAGGCTTGGACAAGGCGAAAGTCAAAGATATCCCAGTCCCTCTCGACCTGAGGATTCTTCGGGTCGTTTATAGTCCATTAGACTTGCGTATATAAGCTCGCCAGCCATAAGAAGAGATCGTACCTGAAACTTCGTTGAGGATTGACTCTTGATTTTGTTGCGTCAAATTATCATCGTTGGTCGTCGACCCATAAAGTTTCATATATGGTGGATTGAGCCTTATCCCACTACAAGAAATTCTGTTTCGGACGACTGAAAATGGCGACAGAAAAAAATAGTCGCCAAATTGGCGACTGAAAAAAATTCGGGCGACTACTAGCTGTAGCTAATTTGGCGACTACCAAATTCCACCAATTATTTGAAATTGGCGACTGATTTTAAGAACGGGCGACTGAAATCAGTCGCCAATTTGGCGACCGCAATAAATCAGTAGCCATTTCAGTCGCCCGAATAAGAAACTAATTCACAAACACAATAGATACTACCTCCCTCAAGTATCACCTATTACTTATTTACAAAAACCATAACTTACCACTCCCAAAACACACGCCTCCCTCTTATCTTTTTACTTTACTAAATCATCCACCACTTTCTCTCTTTCTTTTTCTTATGTGTTTCTCTGTTTAATTCTTTTTACTCACCCATAAAAAAAATCCCTACTTCATCTCATTAATTTAATTTGTATTCTTTAATCCAATCTCTAATAATTATCATAAGCCCTCCTTTTTTCATTAATATCTTGAATTGAAAACAATTTGACTACAAAAATATCGTGCTAATAGGTGCAAAAAGAGGACGAAGAACAAGGAAAGAAAGGAGAAAATAGAAGAAAGGGAAGCGCGGTGTTCGACGTGGTAGCCGGTGATCGATGGAGGAAATTCGTTTTTTTTTTTAATTGAAATTGTTGTCAATGTCAATGGTTTTGGTAGTTTTATGTTAAACTTTATTGTAATATAATGTAAATTTATTATGATAAATATTGAGTAAATTTAGTATAGAGATGTGTAAATTGATGCCATATTTTTCCAGTAAATGTAAATTTATTGCTTCTCTTTTTTAGTAAACGTAATACTCCGTACCAAATAGTTTCAGATCTGGAATGTTTCAGATTTGTAGATTTTTTTTTTATTTTTTTAATGCAAAAAGGGCGACTGATTTCAGTCGCCAAAATGGCGACTACACTGACTTTCAGTCGCCATTTTTGGCGACCAATTTTCAGTCGCCCATTTGCTTATTTGGCGACTATTTGGTCAGTCGCCAAATTTGGCGACTGAAATCAGTCGCCCGAATTCAATTTGGCGACTAAGGTCTGCGACTGTGCTCTGGCGACCAATTTCAGTCGCCATTTTCGTTTTAGTGACTGATTTCAGTCGCCAAACGTAGTCGCCCGAAACAGAATTTCTTGTAGTGTCCTTAGGCGCCTACGTATCCGTTTCTGACGGAATCAAACCCGCGTCGTAGTTCGGCGACTGCTGACTCATGCCCAAAGTTTATCATCTGATGGCGTTTGTCCAAGATTCATCATCTGCTGACCTTTGCCCAAAGCTTATCATCTGCTGGCACTTGTCCAAAATTCATCATCTGTTAACACTTGCCCAAAGCTTATCATCTGCTGGCAGGTGCCCAAATGGGACGGGACTTTCCGAAGAGGTTGCCGCCGCTTCCATCATTTGCTTTCAGCTACGGAATTCTTCCATCTCATACTCTTGTATTGAATTGAATTCTTGGTGGATATCATCCTCTACATCTTGATAATGGTCTCTCAAGCCAACGGCAGAGCCCCGATTTGTAATGGCTCTAAAGTCGAAGACTTTAGAGCCCCGATTGAAGCATATCCTGCTATATTTGAAACACAAAAACGTACTAGCAATAATCATCACATAAGCACATTTGGATCATCGATCCTAAAATTAGATCATTTGAAAGATTGGGTCATCGACCCGAAAATTGAATTTGAAAATTTTGAATAATTGGGCCATCGACCCGAATTTTGAATTTGACATCACTTAGCATGTTGGGCCATCGACCCGAGGTTTGAAGTTGAAGTTTTGGAATGCTGGGTCGTCGACCTGAAATTGAATTTGAAAGACTGGGTCATCAACCCAAAATTTGAACATGTTGAAAATTTTGAATAATTGGGCCATCGACCCGAATTTTGAATTTGAAATGAATCACTTGGATGTTGGGTCGTCGACCCAAAATTTGATTTTGAACCTTGACTTGGATCATCTATCCATAATGCGCAAAAAGTTTTTGAAATTTTGAAATTTTGAAATATCTGGCATTTTGAAATCGAACCTTGATGGGTGAGCATGAAATACGACTCAGACACTCCGTATGACTCGTAAACAACGTGGGCGTAGCCCGCTACCGTAAAACAAAAAGGAAAATAAAACCGCAAGTGTGCACGGGTTTTAATTCAATTATTGACTTGTTGGGGGTAGAAATGTAAATTGGCCATTCTGGCACCAAAAGATGGCAAATGGGAATCACTAGGCCGCCGGACTTGAGACATAGATATCGTATGGCATGGGTGTGCTCCCAAGGGCACATGGGAATCAAGATCACTTGGCATTGACAAGGTGGATTAAACTCACGGAGCGACAACGTTAGCTTCGCCTAGACACTAAACACAGACTGATTTTATGAGAACACTTAGACATCACACATGACTTTTGTTGGGAACATTCTGTCACTCTTCTCCTCGCCTCCTTTCTTTTCAGCGAGTTTCATCATTTCTTGCCACCGCCTTCTTTCTTTTCAGCGGGCTTTTACTATTTTTTCTTCCACGCCTTCTTTCTTTTCAGCGGGTTTTTCATATTTTCTGTTCCCAACACAAACCCACATCTATGTGACTCAGCATCTTTGCCTAAACCATTAGATAAAGCTCATTCTGAGACTCGATACTATTCATCCGAACCTATATCCTCATCCTAGCCTACATCGAGTGCTAAGACCGACTCAAACAAAGGTGGCTTCATTTGGACTTGGTTAAGACCCGTAATAAACCGACAAGACGACAACTTGATTGATGAGTGGATTGAATCCCTTATTCTGAAGGACTGACTACGTATTCGCGTGGAGCGAAATCAAATCCGACGTAGTTCGATCATGGTGCATAAACATGGCATTTTGATTGTGTGTACACACTCGAAGGTTTCACCTAAGGTATCATGTCGTATCCCATTCTAGCCTGTAAGGTACCGTTAAATCCCGTGTCTGGGGTTAGGTGTAAAAGGCTTGGATCTTTTGGGATGTGGAGCTTGGTAATAACAAGTTGGAATGGTTAACCATCATTCTGAAGGTTTGTTTTGTGGTGCTAAGGCCAAGGGCTATGGCTGCTGATGTGGTTGAAATGGGTGTCTCGGGTTTGATGAAACCCGAGTACAAAAGGGTTGGAAAAATGATGTGGGTTCAAATTTCCATGTCTGGACCCTAAAGGCTGGGTGTAATAACACAAGCGGGATAATTCTCAAAATTCCCGACTATCCCTTTGTAACTGTCTCAGGAAGGACTTAGAGGGTAAAGAGGTTACTACTTAAGCTTTTGGGCTTCGCCCATTGAACTTCAACTATGGGTACTTGACTTGATTTCTGGCTTCCGTAACTTCGACATTCAACCAAAAGCGTTCTGCAATGACTTCAACATCTTTTTTTTTCTCTTTTTCTTTCATCTTTTTTTCATTTTTCTTTTTTTCATTTTTTCATTTTTCCAATTTTTCTCTTTTTCTCATTTTTTCATTCTTTTTCATCTTTTTTTTTTTCTCTTTGAAAATGATCTTCTATTCATTCTCTTAGTCCTAAATGGATACACCTTGAAAACTGGGCTTCGCCAATTAATTTGGGTAAGAACTAACAATTCTTTGTTAGAACGGGTTGATATCTTCTCTCTTCGAGATGGGATGATTTTGTTAGGGAAAAGGCTTGCCTTCCGTCACCGATAGGGGAAACAAGGAGCTAGTCCGGGTTTGTCATAGAATCATCTAAAAGCTTGTCACAAACATTGGTTCGGATGGAGGTTTTCTACTTGGGACATGGAATAGGTAAAGGAATCAAACACGAGATCCTAGTGTACCTTACATTTTGAAACGGGACATATTTCTACCCCAGGGATGCCTTTGAGTGTGTTGTGCATTTTATCATGTTTCGGAATGATTGAGGATTGGAAACAAGACATATTTGGAAACGAAACTGCAACTTTTTATTGGAATGAGAAATGCTTAACAAACTCGAAGAAACGATTCCAAGGACACATCCTAGGTCATCGCGGAACAAACGACTCAAATTCAAAAAAAGAAAGTTCTAGACTCGACTCGACTAAGATAAGAAAACAGATCCCGACTCATAATTTTTCAAATCTGGTCTTGAGCTTTCCCTTGTTCAGCTGTCAGCTTAGATGCTCGGTTCTAGTCCTTGATCCCTTTGATGATCTGCCTCCATCCTGAGGTAGTCCTCTGAGGATCTACGCCAATGATGAAGGTTGGTGAATTGAATTGTCTTTTATTAACTTCGTTAATAAGAGGAGTACATTCTAGAGCAAGACTCCCGACTTGAATTTCCTTCTTCGGGTTTGGCAAGAATTCAAAGCAATCCACAAATATTTTCCCGATAAACACCCCTTTCAAGTGACATGGGCGGATAAGATGGGAATAATCGACATTGTCTTCGACAGAAACAAAGTTTGCATGATCGCCAAATGGATTGGTGATGTTATTGGGTTTTATGGCTGGGATTGGGAGCGTTCCGTTCTCAATCATGTCTTGAATTTCGTGCTTCAGTCGATAGCACCTTTCAGTATCATGGCCTTTACCTTGATGAAAGGCACAATAGGCATTTGGTTTATACCATTTACCTTGTTGTTCAGCGGGTGGGTCCGGAGTTGGACCAATGGGCTTTAGCTTTCCTTGGGCTATGAGCCTTTGGAGAGCGTATGTATAAGTGCATCCGATATCGGTGAATGCCCTAGGTGTTTGGCGCTGCGACTTCTTCGATTGCCCTTCTAAGAGATTGATGGCTTCATCAATATGGGCGGTTGTTGGGGCCTTTGCTTTAGATGACGAGGCCCCTTGGTATCCTTTTGGCTTCTCAGCTTCTGCCATTCGGACATCATCCTCTACCTTTATCCCGATTCTTATCAATTCTTTGAAAGAACCAAAATTCTGGTATTTCAGAGCATTACGGTAAACAGGTCGTAAATTCTTTACGAACTTATCTACCATTTCAACTTCATCAGGCTTCTTGGCTAGTTTCACGCTTTCAGCGCGCCATCTTGCGAGGAATTCAGTAAAGCCTTCTTTTTCCTTCTGTGTCATTACCTCCAAAGTCCTTATGTTGGTTTGAATCTCGACATTGTCAGTATAGTGCTTACAGAACTCCACCGTAATATCTTCGAAAGTGGGGAAGTTCTTAAGGTCCAGATTGTAGAACCACGCCTTCGGGTGTTCATCCAGGGATTGGGCGAAAATTTCAGAGAGCATGTCAGCAGGTACTCCCTTCAGTGCTAAGTACCCTTTATAGGCCTTAACGTGGTGGACTGGATCTTCGGTGCCCTTGAACTTTGGGATGTCAGTGAGTACCATATTCCTGGGCAACTTATCCTGAACTGGGGCATAGGCCCTAGCATTCTCATAGTGGATGTTCTTCCCCTGGGAGAGTTTCAAACGGTCTTCGATGAACTTGAACCGTTTCTCCAGGTCAGTTAGAGGTGGAGGGGAATCTTCACCCAACTTAGATTCGATTGCATCCATTCGGGTCATCATGAGGTTCACGGCCTCAGTGAGCTTGTTAACAACATCTTCCATTGCTTGACGTCGGGTTTTTGGCGGCCTTTCTACAAGAAAACCCCGTACTGAGTCAATATTTAAAGTAAGAGCCCCTGCACACTTAAGGACACGACCCCAACTTGACTCAAACAAAGACTCGACTTGAGACTGACTAACCAAAGGTTCGACTCACGGTTGGATCTAGACCTTGGTTCATTTTAGACTCGGCAAAACGACATGACTCAAACTGTCATAAATCGGTTATAAACCGGACTCGGTGTGGCCAAACCCGTGATTGGACTAACATAGCCCATAGGTTCGGGTGAAACGCCCTAAATGGCCTAGCTTGGGCGTTTTTGTGGACTATCCTAGACCAAAAGGTCGACCAACATGACTCAAGGCCCAAGAGGTGAGCTTGGGTGACCCAACAAGGTCGTGTTCTAGACTCTTAGAACGAAACACACCCGGCCTAACACGGCCATGACCTGGACACGACTTGACGCATTTCATGCTTGGTTGAGGTTCGAGAGGCATTTTGGATTGGTTTTGAAAAAACGAAAGATTGATTCGAAAATGAGATTTGAAATGGGCAGCATGCCGGCTATAAAAGCTCATTTTGGGCCGAAAATTCTAGTCCTCTTTGGGCAGCATTCCGCGTTTTTTTTTTTTAAAACCATGCTAGTTTGAAAGTAAGTTGTTCAAAAGTTCGGTTTTGAAAAGGACATGGGAAATTTCGAAAAGACTCGGGAAAACAATTTGCACATTGTCATTCTCATGTTATAAGGATGTATGCTCCTAGACATCTCTAAGTCTCGGCAAGTCTTCTACAAGAAGGTCTATGCCCTCCATCCTTTTGCGGTCTTATAGAGCAAGGTGTCTTAAGGTAGAGTACCTAGAAGATCGTCCCCACCATCAAGAACCACGCGAGGTGAAGTGGAAGCGAGCAATGTGCAGCTTCCTAGCATAGTGGGACGTCGCCCCCCACGCATCACGAAGAAACGCTGGGACGGCCCGGGCAAGTCCTTAAGGGTTTATGCATGAATCGTAGTACTATGAGTAATGTTTTACTTTCCGACACTTTCTTTTCAAGTTTCACCTCGGAGGAAAAGACCCTAGAAACAAAGTGTAACTAGTCCTCTTTTCCCAGTGAGTCGCCAAAGCGTGGACAAGGCCCTCGGGAGGCTGCGTCCGCGGGATCCACACTAGGCATAATCGACTCGAGGTTCTTTCGAATCGAATTAAGACAAATTAGAGTCGCCACCAAGTTTTTGGGAACTTGGAACCGTTCAAGTCAACTTTACACCTTTCATCGAAAAGCATAAAGCCAATCGACTACGAGTGATTAAAGATAAAGACTTGTACCCTATATCACTCGATTTGAATGACTCTCGTAATCCAATGGTATTTAGACAGATCCACAAACCATAGATCTTGAGTAAGGGGTGAGGGTACGTGTTGGGAAGCCCATAAGGACACCCAACCCCGCCCGTCAATAACGGCCTCTACTAAGTCAAGTATGGATTTCAAACAAGGTCATAACTACTACGATATATGATATGCAAACATCGTTTTAAACCCTAACATGTGACAACAATTTCTATGTCGTTTTAGATGCAACTAAACTAACTTTGTCAAAGTTGTAATTTAGCATGTGGGTTGATTGATCTAACAACATACAAAACAAAGCAAACAAGGCTTAAGGGGGAATGGGGGAGCCGTTGGGATCTACCTATTACAAACCAGGCATTTCATGCCGACACAACAATAAATTAAAGATACAACTCGATCTAAATACAATTGCTACATACAACACTATACACGACAACACACACGGCCAATCGGCCTAGAAAAGCGTGCACAAGAGGGGTGACCCACGGCTTACATGACTCACGGCCTTGGGTCACTCCTCGTGATGTGTGCTTTCGCTCAATCTCATCGAATTAGACATAGGGCCGCACACCAAAGCATGCATTAGCATAAATCGGGCCATGTTGCTTTAAACAACATGCGATTTACTACGCTCTTACAAGCATTGGGGCACAACCATCTAACCAAACAAGACTAAGGTTTTTTTAAAGAGGTTTTGACTCGATAAAAGAAAACTAACTTGAAAATTACAACCAAACTAACAAACACGACTCGATAAACAAATTAATTACAAGATACGAAATAACGAGATAAAGATGAGAAAAAACGAGAAAAGGGACTACAAGGACACGGCCAAACACGGCCCACACGATCTAGCATACCCTAATTCTTAGGTCAGATTCATTAGGTTAGATCGATGATTGCGAAACGGGTTAGGAACGAATTAGAAAACAAGTTAGAAACGACGTTGATCGATTGAAAAGAGGTCTTGCAATTGTGTATTCTACACGGCTCAAAAGGGGTCAAATTAGGTCAAGTTCGCTAATTAATTTAACTCATCGAGTGTTAATAAGAAGGTGCTAATCACGCACTCTTATACTAGCGAGAAATTAGGTGAAAGAGAGAGATGCATTCATTAAGTTACAGAATTGTTAGTTGATTTTGAAAGCTATGTCGATGTACCCTAAAGTGTCTAATTAGGTTATTAAATTGATCTAATGTCATCTAAATGAGTTATATGTTAACAATCAGAGGTCATACTAACATGCAACGGGTCCTAAGGTGGGTCGAATTGGCCGAGACAAACAAAGGGTCAAAAGCGAGGAACGGAAGTTAGAAATTCGTTTTATTTATGCCCTACCTTGAACACGAGGATATGTAAATGAGACGGGGGTGTACGACCGACTGATGTAGCGGTTTCTTTTCCCATCTCAAGTCAACGCGGGTGTTCATGGTGGTACTTTAACTCATACTCGGACTAAACTAGTTTCATAGTTAATTAGAACAATCGATAAACAAACAAACGATAAACAAACAAAAACAAACTATAAAAAACAAGCATAAAAAAACGAAATAAAAGGGAGAAAGAAGAGGATTTGATGTACCCTCAACCTACATGTATCGTTGACACCGTCTTGGGTCGTAATCGATGGTAGATTTTATCTCGAGAGGCCGTCGTCGACGAAGAAACAAAGCAAACACGCGTTTTTATCGAATCTGGACAGCAACTTTCAAACAGCGATTTCTCCCTCGTTTCACGATGAAAATTCGATTTGATGGAGGTTTGAGGGAGGAACGAATTGTTTTTCGAAGAGGACACACAAACTGTTTCAGTTTGGATGTCGGTTTTGTGGAGGGTTTTTGAGAGGCAATTAGGGTTTGTTTCTGAGGTTTAAAGCTTGTGAGTGAAGGTAGGGTGTATAGAGAACTTAGAGGAATGAATGTATGGTGAAGGGGTGGTATTTATAAGGAGTTAAAGTAGGGTAAAAGAGAGGGAGAGGCAGTCGGGCCTGTTCAGCATAGCTGCTGTCCAGCAGCTTTTGGGGGGTTTTCTAGGGTTCGTTTGGGGGGTTTTCTTGGTGGTTAAGTTAAGGTAATATGGGTAGGATATTAGGGTATGGGTTAGGGTTAATGGGCACGGGTTTTGGTGGTATTTGGAGCGGGTTTTGGGCTCGGGATTCATCACGCAAAAAACAGGGGTAGTTGTTTTTGTATGCGGGTCATTGGGGTGATTTGGTATGGGATTTTGGGCCGTGGATAGGGGGTTCGAACTGGGGTGGATGGGTAGTGGTCTAGGTTGGTTAGTGTACTCGAGATTCGTGCCAATTCGTAAAGGAAACGGGCTCAAAAACCGAGCTAAAATCGAGCTCGAAAACACATGTTCAAAACGAGTTCTTTTCGATTTTCAAATCGATTTTTCAAATCACTTAACACATTAAAGTAAATGATTTTTCAAATCAAATATACTCATAAAATGATTTTTCAAATCAAATATTTATTTTATTTTCAATAAAATAAACTTGAGAAAATAAATTCAAAATAAAATAAAATAAATTGAAATCACCTTAAAAAAAGACTTTAATTTAAATATCATTTAAATTAATAAAATGAACTCACTTAAAAAACATTAATTTAAATATCATTTAAATTAATAAAATACTTCATCGACGACGCCCATTCTACATCGTAAAACGAGCTCCAAATAATGACAATGACAACTAAAGAATACATGTGTCCTATCATCATCGGGTGTTTGTCGGGTTCTCTATAAATTCCAATATCGACGGATACGGGTATGTACACCAATGTGTATCATAATTCCGTTTGCAATTACCAAATTTGTATTATTGGTATCTAAAATATGGCAGAACAAAAGAAGACAAATTTGAATGAAAAAAAACAACAATGAACTATTACGGTGTACAATCATAAGTGAATTTTTTACAACAATGAACTACTACGAATTTACGATGTTCCTAAGAAGTATCACTATAGCGAAACCGTATTCTGACCCTGACCCGAAAACCGTATAACGCGACCCGTATTCGACCCGACCCGTATTCTGATCGGACCCGTATTTTGCCCTGCCCAACCCGTTTGACAGGTCTAATTTGAGACGATAATTATATGCTCATAGTTAATAAAAAAATATTTTATTCCCTACGTCTCAGTCATTTGTTTAAATATTCTATTTTATGGCGTCTCATTTATTTGTTTACCTTTCTATATACTGGAAATAATATTTATGTGTAATATGATAATCCAGTGAGACTATTGTCCACTTTTCATTCATTAACTGTAATTACAAATGGTCTCCTCTTCCCTTCTTTTGGTCTTTACGTTAAAAGTAAAAGTAAACAAATAATCGAGACGGGGAGTAATAATAAATTAAATAACACGCTAATTAAATAAAATACGAACTTAAACAATGGGCTCACAAACAGTCAGAGTTTGGGCCAAAATATAACAACCCTTATCTATTACAAACCCCGTTTGACTCATCATATTAATAACCCTAAAAACCCTCATTTTTCAATTCACTCAGCCTCTCGCTCTCTCAACCTCACCTTTGACGCTCACCCTTTACCAACTTTATTTGATAAAAGTCATAAACTGATGGAGATCATAAGCAGTTAAGCACTGCCCTTTCTCATTCCATTATTTTTTATTTTACAAAAAATATTTATACCGCAAATTCAAGTTTATACATAAATAAACTATAGTTGTTCCAAATTCTTTTATTTTTCAAGGGTTGGTGTGATCTGTTTCAAGAATTCAAGGGTTGGTATAATTTATATTTAGATTAAGAATATTTTTTTTTTTTTTTCTGTTAATTCATATTTAGAATATCAGTCATCAATTATTATATATCTTTATTTATAAGTTTCTAAAAGTGTAATTTTTTTTTGTTTCAGTTGAAGTTTGAGTTTATGATTTATTATAAGAAATTTGTTGAATAATTAGTTTTTTCGTATTTGTCAAATTTAAAATAAGAAAGTCAGATTATAGTATTTTTTTTTAGTTTTATATGGTAAATGTGTAGATGGTATTATTTCAGTTGTTGGTTTAGTTAATTTTTATATTATAATTAAGTTAATAGTATATTCCTTAGATTATTAATTTTCCGTAGCTATTTTATTTAATTTAATTAGTGCGTAAATGACAACAGCCATATATCCTACTAATTGTTCATTTCAGTAGTCTGATGGTTGCATATACGGAGTAAAACATACTTTAAGAGATTGATTCTTGTCAAATAAAATATGATCACAGAAAATGGGGGATATGGTGGGCCAGTGGGGCCTTTGCTAAAAAAATAAAAAAAAATTAAACTTTCAACCACAGCCTGACACATCAGCTCTGTGGTTGTTCTTTTAATAAATAGGATAACAATAACTATATCAAAAAAATATCCTATACCCCGTATGACGTAAAGTTGTTGATTACTACTTCGTTATATCACTTACATGTATTTGATTTGCTCGCAAACTGCAATTGTATGGGAATAACAACACTAAACAAACCGAATTACCTAAATGTGCATATATATCTTTTGAGGTCTCTTTCTATATGTGTGTGAGGGGCATTGTCCCACATTGGTAGAATAGGATAGAACCTCACTTACTTGTAGGCCGGTCTCATGCGCCTAGTTCTATAAACCCGCTGCGGAGGACTCAACATAATCCCTTAATATTGTCTCATCGTTTACCAAATATGATTCTTATTGTCTCATCGTTTATCAAAACATGATTAGTCTACACTCTACACATTTGTCGTTCTTTATAATCTTATTTTTTTTTCTCTAATTAATTGCGTACCCTTTGATTTCGTTTTGCAGGTGATATGACTTTATTTCCGATCCCCATTGATCATTGGATTTATCTCTCGCAGTAGTTTGCAGGTTTGATGCTTTGAAGCTTTCATTTTATCATCCACTGTTTCATATTTATTACGAGTAGTAGTTTTCTATTTTTATTTCTATTTCTATTTGCTTATTTATAGATTCTTAGAGTCTTTTTGTTGAAAGGGTGCAAGAATTGAATCATTATGATCAAACGGAAATTTAAAGAATTTGTTTTATTTAAAAAGTTTTATGGTTCTATTTACAATCATAGAAGGGAATTTCGATCCACAACGAAGTTTATGACAAAAGGCGGAAGGAACTTTCATTATAAGGTAGGATGCGTGCATGTTTTCTAGTCGATTTGGTGGATGTAAAGCTAAAAAGTATCCCCCTCCCTTTCGTCCTTGATTGTTGTTTGAACTCGGGTTACGACAGTTTTAATTTTATTTAAGTACCATTTTCAGCAAAAAAGAAAAAAAACCTAAAATAAGGTATAAAAACCAATGTTCTTTCAAGTCATTTGTTGTATTTATCAATCGTTACATCATAATGGTGATATAGGGATTTGTCGTCGTCTCCCAATCAAAAACAATTTAATAAATAACCCAAATTAAGTAGTATAATTGGGGTGTCGAATCCACAAGGATGGCGGGGGTTAGATACTTAGTTGGTTTAAATCCTAGTTTAGTCAAATAAAAATAAAGTTGATTGATTATAAACTGAGATACAAATAAGATATAAAATTAAACTAAATGAAATTTCTTCTAATCAAATGAATGAAAGCTAAGGTCTTTGGGTTCACTTTGGGTAAGTCGGGGAAGAGAGAGTTGTTAACAAGAAATGGGTAATGATAAAGGCCTATGAATGATCCTAATTTCTTAGTCAATTAGAGCTAACCAATAAGCATTTACTTAGTATGAAAAACTCGTCTCGACCATGCCATATAGACCTTCCATTGTCTTTCGACCTAGGATAGACTAAACATGATTATGAAAGACTCAATCTTTCATTTAAGCGATCCATCCAACATTTCATAGGCATGGGAGTAAAGGTTTACAAACAAGTCTACACTTAGTTGAGACAAACTCATCACAAACATGCATAAAGACTATCTAATAGCATAGGCACCAAGATGGATCAAATATGTCTAAGAAAGGCTCTAACTTTCATTCAAACATCTCATTAAACACTTCTTAAACCATCTAATAGCATAATGCACCAAGATAAGTTAAACATGCTAATGAAAGACTCAAACTTTCGTTCAAACATTTCATCGAGCACTTCATATGCACAAGAGTAAGACCAATTAATTACCCAATTTCAAATGTTAATAACCCAATTTTACCCCTTTAATCACCCAAGATCCCCCATGACCTTAGATAAGACTACTCACACATGTTCATGGGTGAGAAATTAACAACAAATTGCAATAAAACACAACCAAACATGATGAACATGGTAAAGTTTAATACTTTGGGTAAATAACAATTAAAGAACATAAGAAATGTAAACTAATGAAGTAATTGTAAATAAAATATGAGAATTGTACCAATAAAGAGGAAAGGAACAAGCTTGGACAATAATAGAAGATGAATTTCTTCTTGTCTTCCAAATACAACCCAAATATTAAATGTAAACTATTGAGAAAATGAAGAATTTGCATAAACAAAGGAAGAATTAAACTAGTAATTAAAGAAAGATTACAACTTTTTATTGAATGAAAATGAGAGAGGAAGTATTAGGGTTCTAAAATATTGAGGGAGAATAATAATCTAGTCTATTCTAATTTTCTATTCTAAAACAATGGTAAAAAAATGGTAAAATCTAGTGTCTGATAATGTGGTAGTCTTTTATACTAGTCTAATACTACCAGTAATACAACCTAATAATAATAATAATAATAATAATAATAATAATAATAATAATAATAATAATAATAAATAATCTATCGACACATCACACATGACACAAACAAACAAGACAAACAAAACAAAATAAAAGGGGAAGGGGAAGGGGAAACACAGGTGAAACAAAGAAATCACGCGTCAGGGGGACTCTGCCGGTCAATCGGCGGCCGGGGTAGGCACCGGTAGCGAGTCCATTGAAGCAAGGAGCAGAAATTGATGTGATATAGTGGGAGCCGGGTAGTCGGCTGCCGGGGCACCGGCATGGAGAACGCTATTTGATGCGAGATTGTTGAATTGCGTGTTGCGTGCCGGTAGCCCGGCTGCCGGTGGCTATGACCGATTGCGAGAACTTCACAAAAGGAGAGAAATTGAGTGTGTGCCTGCCGGTGGGTTGAGTCGGTTGCCGGTTGGCCGGCAAAGAGCACATAGGGGAGGCGCGCGAGGGCTTCAAAGGGGAAGAAATGCGGGCTGCTGCTGCTGGTTGGTGCCGCCGTGGTGGTTGTCGGTGGATGGCGGTTCTGGGCTGGTGATGATGGGATGATGTGGTGGTCGTAGGTGAGGTCCACGGTGGCCAGATGTGGTTAGAAGGTGGAGTTAAAGATGGGTTGATTTATGGTTGTTGTTTGTTGATGTCGATGGACATGGGGTATAGGGGAGGTCGTGGTGGCTTCCACGGTGGTCAATGGTGGTTATGGGAGGTTGGGTTGTGAAGTTGGAAGTGGGAGGATGTTAGTGGTGGTGATGGGTGGCTCCCACGGTGGCTGGTGGTGGTAGTAAAAGCTCAGCAAAGACCGTCTGAAATTAGCAGCTGCTCCTTTACTTAGTTTATTTTTCCATGATTTAGCCTATTTTCACCTCCGCCATTTCTTCTCATAATCCCGTCTTGCTCCTCCACCTCACTTTCCCGTCTTGCCTGCACATTAAATTAATATAATAATAATACTAATATTATACATAAATACAATTAATTATTAATTATAAACTAATACGACTAATTATTATAAATTAGTAATTAAATGAGCTTTTTAGACATTTAAGGACACAAAATCAAGTCGGAATAAGGTATAAATGCGGGGTAAAATACGACTAAAATGCTACTTATCAAATCTCCCCACACTTAAACCTTACTCGTCCTCGAGTAAGCTCATTAAATTAAACTAAGACCCGAAATATAAAAGGACTAGATAAACTAATAATATTCGATGAAAGGCAATTAACGGGCCTCCTTCGTCCCTTCAACCCACACCGAAACACAATGAGGTATGCATTCAGATGCAAGGCAAGTGGGGGCTTGCGGAAAACTTTTGACACATCCAACATTTAAGCACGTAATCAATCATAAGATGCATCAATCAAAAAGTCAAACCGCTTTCCTCATCTAAGCGGCCGTTTTGCTTCAAAATTGAAAGGTCTAGGTTAGGTGAAACCGTCTCAAAACCTCAACGAGGTGCCAACTCCCTAAACGTGGCACAAGTAACCCAAATATGTTCACAAAAGCCAAAGAAACACATTCTAAGGCGGGGAAAAGGGGAAGCAAGGCTAGTCCTCCAAGAATGACACGACATGCGCAAGATTCAACCAAAAGAGGCCCATGGCTAAGGGGACTTAGACCATCGACAACCTCACGGATTTCACTCGTCACTCATTTAAAGAACGAGTGTTTTTATGTGTACAAAAAGTACTCGAAACACTCAACTACTACGACTCGTGAGAACGTGTCCGCAATCAAGGGTGTTGGACAATCCTATGACAAAGTGAGATGCAAAAAGGGGAAAATGCACATAATATGAAACAGGGGTTGTATCGGGGATAAGGAAAAGGACGAAACGGGATTGTTGCAAGCAACATTTGGTCACGTGAGGTTCAAATCAAGAATAGCCAAAATACCGCTTTTTCCATCTCTTATTGCAACACATGAGACACGTCTATGCCCTAACATAGAATGGATCACCAAAACTATGCGAAAATTGCATAAACCCAACTCCAATTGGAAAAATTTGAAAATACTCCTCTTATTTCAACAAATGGTAACGTCTACACCCTAACAAAAACTCGGAGTCTTGCAAAAATTGTGTAAACCCGACTCATTTTGGAAAAACATCAAATTGCCCCTTTATTTAGCAACGGCTTTTTCTACCCCTTTCAATGATGAGGAGGGGTGTTGCTTGCCTTTTTCTTTTCTTAACACATATATACAACACAACTAACTCTTTTTGGATTTTTCACAATTTTTTCACTTTTCTATTTTGTTTTTCATTTCAACATTAATACCTCTTATTCATTTGTGTGCAAATGCCAAAAGAAACCAATACTCCGACCCAATAGAACCCAAGACACCACCTAGCTCACTACTATAAACATGACTCATTCTTGATCAAGGAAGGTCGTTTATAGGATGTAGTTCATTTTGTGGTTATGCCAAGTGAAATAGGCTAAAGCTCAAAAGGGGTGAATCAAAAGAGGAACCAATGCAAGGGTCAAAACAAGGCTTATTTAGGCTATGTAAGGCTCAAGTATATGTAAACAAATTCATTTCATAAGATGTGCATAAAAGGAAAGCAACTCACGGTCTAAGGACAGAATGACACACTTATGCGTCTAGACATAACACATCTCGCGAGGAGACCTACTCACAATCCTAAGTGGGGGTCGGTTATGAATGCAGCGACCCTAGGAGGCTCTAATCCTCACATTTAAGTAGCTAGGTCGAGGTCTAGGTCTAGCCTACGGTTCTCTCGGTCTCACAAGGCGGCCAAAACTTGGTGGACATGCCCTTTTTGCATATGCTAACCATGTGACACGGGTGTGAGCCACGGGGAGGGGGAAGTCACAGTTAAGACATAACTCATCATTTGGGTATCATAATCCTTCCTTAGACCACATTTTTTTAAAACATGTATTCACAAACTCAATGCAAACGCAAATTAAGCACAAACAAATATATACAAGACACAATGCATGCGAAAATTAAATAAACATCAATTAAAACGTGCAACTGACTAATCCTAGCAACACATCAACACCAACAATCCAAAAGTTCCCAGAAGGAACATCCAAGGCACAAAAATTCCCATTCTCATTCAAATATGCAAGATATATAAAGAAAGAACGGTAAAGGAGTAAGAGATTAGAACGAGTTTACCAAGCAGTCTTCTAGCTCCTTTTTGCATGGTCAATGCCTATGCCAAAGGTTAGACAAACAATATATATATATATATATATATATATATATATATATATATATATATATATATATATATATATATATATATATATACAATGCAATATTTTGGATCTTTTTGAATTTTTTTTTCAATTTTTAGGCATTTTTTATAATTTTCTCAAATTAACAAGTATAAATGTATATGCACAAATATAAACAATATTCACAAAGTGGATATTTACCTCCCCACACTTGAAATTTACATTGTCCTCAATGGAACAAAGTATAGGGAGAGAATAGGGAAAATAAACAACATATTTTTGGTGGTTTTTGAATTTTTCAAAATTAAAGAACATATTTTTGGATTTTTTGAATATTTGAAAATAAATAACATGTTTTTGTATTTTTAAATGATGGAATTTCCTCCCCACACTTATTTATTTACATAATTCCAATGGAAATAAATGTGTGGAGGAAATTCTGAAATTAAATACATGTTTTTGAAAATTTTCAATTTTTTCAATTTTTTCTGTGATTTTCAAATAGGTATGCAATGCATGATCTATTCTATATGCAATATTGAAATAAAAATGCAACTATGCTAAATGGATGCAGTTCCTAAATGTGATAATATATTACAAGATTGAAATCTAATGCAAGCCTAAATGAATGCAACTACATGATTCTATTCTAGATATTATACAACTAACTAAATGCATGCAAAATGGAAATATGAAAGAGAAGTTTGAATTTTAGGGGATCATACTTGACATTTGGATTGAAAGGGTGCGGAGATGGCCAAGTGTGAGGATGCCTAGGACTCGTTGTCCTCCTCATCATCATCATCTTCCCCGGTGCCGAACTCGGACTCTCTAAGGAAGTCGTCGGTGTTCATAGGACCGGAGGAGTCGCCAAATCCCATGGTGGGCTCGATAAAGGCTACCGTGACCCCTCCCGAACCACTTCCAACCTCGGGGTTGCCGAAAATGGTGGGTGCACCTTCAAACCACTGAGCATCGTGCCCCTCCCCTTAAGAAGTGGGAGGGGGGAAGACCGGGGCAGCAAAGTAGTCCGGCCGAAGGTTGATGTCGACATAGACAAATGTCCCCTTGCTATGGTATCCACCATCCGGCTCAAGGTAACATGTGTTGGAATATGTGTCCTCCGACAATAATGCGATCACGACTGTTGATCATGATGATCACATGTTTAAATCTCATTATAAGGAATACAATTGGGAAGTAATTTTTTCTGTCAACTGGTCAACATATATCGGTAATGATTGGCTGACTAGAGTTTGACATTACTGTCGTGCGACGGTGGTGATCAGTTGACCCCCTAGGTCATACCTATAGGGCAACACTCTTAATTGATCATTTAATTAATCGTATAACGTTACGAGTTAATTAAATTACTTGAAAATTGACGGACGATTTTGGAAGTAAAATTTACGTATCACATTGAAATTTGATTAAATGAGATACGGTCTGAGTAATTGAATTGTATCATTACTCAGATGAAATTATTGTTTAAGAAAACAATTAAATTGAATGAATTATTATAAATACAATTTATTGTGATTTATAATTGGAGAAATATTTTGGTACAAGTAATTATGAATTACTAAGTTGATTTTTGTATATGACGTTTTTTTATTAATACGTTGATTTTTAACATGTTAAAAATACATAACAAATTTATGTTACATATGACATGTGACATATTGACAAATTGACAAAAATAATATGGAATCCATATTATCTAATGTACCGAAATTTAGAGGGGTTTAGGCTAAATATTGTGTTGTTTAACTTAGTGGAAAACACAATCATTTGCATGATAGCCTAGCCATGCAACCCTAGTTTGCATTGTGAAGGCAAACAAGAGCATGCATTGGGTCTCCTTTCTTCCCTCCTCTTCCCTCCTACCCGGTTTTTGAGATGGAAAAACCATTATGGTTTTTCATCTTATTTTACCTAATAACACACAAAAATGTTGTAGTGTATTATTCATTCTTTACTCATCCAAAAATAAGAATTCTAGAGAGACAAAAAGCTCTCTTCTTCTTCTCTCCCAAAACCGAAAATATTAAGTGTTTTATAATATTTTTGGGTCATTTTTCTACAAGATTAATATTGTACTAGTAACTATAATATTAATTTTAATTAAGAGTAAGCTTTGGGTATAAATTCTTGGGAGAGATCCTACACTTGGGTCTTAGTTCATCCAAAAGGGAAAACTCAAGAACAAGGGAGAAAGGTGATCTCTCTTGTGCCCATTAAACCGAAAATCACAATGTAAGAACAATGTTTCTTCCTTATTTTGTTTTAATGTTTGCATGCATAAGATCAATCATTAATTTTATGACAAATTAAATTAAAACATATATGAATATGTAAGTATATAGATCTACTTTTCCTTCAATCGGTATCAAGAGCCAAGGTTGTTTGCATACAAATCGGTTAAAAGTTTTTCCGAGTTATAAAGATTAACATATAAAACTTGTAAAATTTGTGTTATTATGATATATCACGAAATAATTCATGCATGTTAAAATTTCTGGTCCTAAAATGTTTTAGGATATTTTGGTTAAATTTACGGTTTTTTATTGTTCATATTATACAATAATGGCATTTAAATGTGATTTTATGAGTAAAAATGTCATTTTCGGTCTAAAATTATCTATACTTCGAATTTTCTAGTGATTTTTGGATATGTTGTCACATATATTATTTTGAGATAACCTGTAAATTTTCATAATTTTTGGACTTCTTATGCTCGAAAAATGGATTTTTCATTATTAAATTCGGATTTAGGTGAAAAATAGGTTAATATGAGATAAATTTCGAATCTGGTCATAGAAATTTAGTATGTTGTCACATGCAATTTTACAAGATGTGTGTAAAATAATGGGCTATAGTGAAGTCTTTTTGCATGATTTATGGATTTTTGAAGAAAAATAGCATAAATAGTGACATTATTAGTGAAAAATTAATAAAACATAATCTATGACTAAGGAAAAACGTCCAATGTTGCATTTTATTATCTTTTTCAGATCTAAAATTGAAAAGTTAATGTATATATTTTTTCACATGTTTTTATGATTATTTTAGTTAAAACCGATAAGCCGCAACATTGTTTTTCCGGAAAAAATTTCGAAATTTTTGACCTAAGGTTTTGAACATTATGAGTGTCATGGTATTTTTCCAGAATGTTCATGAGTTTAAATTTCAAATTTTCAAATTTATTTGAAATTTTGTGATTTATTTGAAGTTTATAGCTTATTTTTGTAATTTTTAGTCCATTAATGAACAATTTTATAAATATGAGTTAATTATGGTCAAATTATTAGTGAAGACTAAATTATTAGTCCTAAGAGGTTAGGGTAATTAACTTATACATAAATATGAATTTATGTAATTTTTGTGATTATAAAATGTTAAAATCACGCAAATCCGTAAAAACCGAGTAATACACGATATTGGCTAATTAAAGGCGATTTAGCATAAAATTGGGCATGTTCATACATATGATAATGCTGCATTTTCTTTATGATTGTCATAATTTTAATTTATGTAATTTTTGAATTATGTAATTTTACTTAGTATGGCCTTAGTTTTTAATTGGTATTTCCCGAAATGTATGGGAATATCGATTCGGTTGTAATTTTATTGTGATCTCGTATCACCGTTTTGTAATTTAATAGATTTATTTTATTTTAGTTACAAATGTATAATAGGAAATTATGTAATTTGCTATGTAATTTATTTATCTCGGAGTTTCCCAAAGACGGATTTCTTCAAGATGGCGATACATAAAGACGGTGTTACCTCGAGATGCGTGCCACAACCGAAGTTCAAGGGACCAATGGTGTTGGTTTCCGAATATGTAATAGTTAAATAGTTTTTCTATTTTAGGAAAGGCCATACTAGGATTTATTTATTTTATGCTTGCATTTTATTTTATGTCGCATGCATCGCTAAATCGCCATAACTAAAACATGCATCTTCTTTCATCAAGTTAATCGACCGTGTCAAATACAATTATCGTAGTTCACCGCTTTAGTTTATTTAAAACGTGATAGATAATATATTGACATGACCTCTCGCTAAAACAATTAATTGAGACATAGCCTTACCAAATAGTAGAAACCATGAAAACCTATTTTGTGAGGGAGTGCACTCGGCCATCCCGGGGTACAAACCTTGTTACGTAGAGGAAGTGGGTGATGAATGTCTATCCACCGAATTCATGTTGATGAGGGTTTCATCGGCCATCCCGTGCCCAAATTAATGTGAATTTGGATCATGGACACATTTATTCGAAATTTGGATTGAACTCAACGGAAGTATTCGTGACCATAGTCGCATGTGTTCCGGGCTATAGATAAACATTAGAGTAATTTTATCGACCAAGAGTTCTAAAAGTAGAATCGATTAAACGTTAATCCACCGAGTTATATTAATAAGGGTTCCATCGGCTATCCCGTGCCTAAGTTGATATGAATTTGGGTCTTGGAATCATTTATCTAGTTGGGTAGAGGTCACTAGAAAAATGCATAAAACTTGTTTAAATCATACATTTTACGAGTATTATTATTAAAACGACATTTGTTTTACTCCTTATATTTTGTTTTGTAGACCACTTCTTTTTCTCATAACAAATGGCAACACCAACACCAAACGCCACGCCTCTCGCTAATACTTCTTGGCTCCGATCCTTCATGGATCGATGTAAACTTGAAAAGAATGGGTCAAATTTCTCCGATTGGGATGCCCAACTCAAATTGGCCGCCCAAGGTGACGACAAGCTTTGTTACCTTACCGAGGCCTCTCCACCCGAACCTACTACTAGGTCGACCGCCGCCACTAGGGAAGCATATGAGGCTTACCAAAAGGAGTCCGCCGCAATGAAAAATGTCTTGATATTTGCGATGGAGGCGGACCTCCAAAGGAGAGCCTTTAAAATGGGCAATGCTAATGAGATTTACTCCAAGCTTGTGACAATGTTTTTACAAACTCCGCGGATCGTCCAATATGAGGCGGCGCGGCATTCTTTGATCTCGACTTCAAAGAGGGCCAAAAGGTTAGCCCTCATGTGCTCAAACTCATGGAGCTTGTCGAGACCTTGAAAATTCAAAAGGTTGAAATCCCCAAAGAACTCATTATAGATAGGATTCTACACTCCTTGTCCAAAGTCAAAGCATATGTTCAATTCCGGGTGAATTTTAACATGCAAGACAAGGATGTGTCTCTTGAAGAATTGCACAAGTTACTTGTGCAAGCCGAGAGGGACATGGGGTTAAATGTGAACCCTCCAAAAGATGTGCTTAACATAAGCACTAAGAGTAAGGGGAAGTTCAAGAAGAATGGGAGGAAGGGTAAGAAGCAAACTCCCACATTCACCAAAGCTAAGACTTGTGAAGCTAGCACTTCAAAAATCAAGAAGGGTCCTCTTGATAAATGTCATTATTGTAATGGTATGGGACATTGGAAAAGAAATTGTTCCAAATACCTTGGTGATATTAAGGCTGGAAAGATTACTCCAGTAGGTAAATGACTATCCTTCTTTTATGTTTCTAATTCAACTATGGTATTATGATACAAAGTTGTGATAATGTATCTCCCTTTTTACTTGTAAATAGGGCCTCCACCATGCAAAGACAAGGGAAAGAAAAAGCAAGCATGAGAAACCATCAAGAAGCTAGGGATAGCTTTCATGGAGCTTTGCTTTTCATTGTCTTATTTTAAATTATGTTTTGGATTTTAGAACCTTAAGTTTCCGTGTTCGACATGGAAAGGTATTTTGGATAATGGGTTGTATTTGGATAATGGTGACTTGGTTTGCAACCCAAGTCACCCGTTTTATAATTTTATCCTTTTGTTCTAAAATTCATGTTTAAATGCTTGTTCTTAGAAACATATAACTTAAAGTGATCTAATAGACAAATATAATGACGGGTTTCATTATATGTCCACATGCTTAAGGCTTGTGTATGATCATTTATAAAGCGATTTTGAGTCTATGAACTCTCTTAAAGGTATGTCAATCACCAAGTACACATATGAAATCTAAAACTATTAGTCAATCTATAAGATAGTTCTCCTTATAACTTCAACATCATTATTTGTGTCTCATATGCTATCTTTGAATCTATAGTGTATTTATTCTAAAGATAGAGTGGGAGAAAAATGAGGACACAACACACGAGACAAGATAAAAATTGTGTACTTGTGTAAATGAAGATCTACGCAAGAAAGAATGATTTGAATGAAGGTATATCTATTTACATAGTATACCAAATAGATGAGATCTATGGTCTCAAGTAAGTTCTATATGACAAAGAGACCAAGTGAAGTAATCGAAAGAACATATTCTTATGATAACTACACGAGGAGACCAAAAGAAAGTTTTGGAAGAAAAATGACTAATGTAAAGTCTTAACAAGTTTTTGACTAAGTTCTATATGATAAATTTTGACCAATAGTTTCAACCTTGAGATTTACTTAAGAGCCTAAATGAATCATAGTAACATACTAGTTATGATCGAGTTGCAAAGATTGATATACCGATATCTTCAATGGCCAAGTTTTAACCACGCAAATGTCATTGCTTAACCTCATTATGAAATGGTTAAACCTCCTTCCGAAAGGGTATTTCGAAGGACGTGTTCTAGATATTATTTATATTTGAATAATGACATTGCTACACATCATTATGACATGAGTGTGTTAGAGATTTAAAATCTCTTTCCGTAAGGTTAAAATGAGACCTCTTCGAAATAGGTATTTTGAAGGGATATGATGGGAACATATATGGTTTTATCTTAATAACTTGGCAATGCAATTTATATTTCAATTCTTGAAAAGTTTCGATTGAGAAGTCAATTTCGAAATATGTGGAATTGAGTGGGAGTTAGGAAATTATCATGTGAAGACATGGAATTTAGTGGGAGCTATCATCCTTTGAATGTTTACAACTCACCACTCATTAAAGAATGACGAGCTAACACCTTCCTTCACAGAGGAAGTTTTGAGTTTTCAATTCTGGATGAATTTGGACTATGATGAATCCAATTACGACAAGAAATATTGGATTAGTATTAAGAAATACACATCATATCAAAATACAAATAGGTTATTCATATAGATGAAAATGGAATTGTCATTAGCAGTCATGGTCGTTCATTGAACCTATGAATGGTTGATCTCATGATTATTAGTAACTAATGTTTCCGCCATTAAAATAATCATGCACATGTCCAATAGTGAATCATATGCATAAGAGCATGATGATTCATTGGTAAGCCACAATAGAAACGTCATGAATTCTCGAATAGAATCCGATGAGCGATTTCGGTGTTTGTCAGAATGCTCTTATATGTGTCAAGAGGTTGCGCATATTAATGAAAATCCGAGCACATGTAAGGATTTATGAGAATCCTAAATCTTTCAAGCCTAGAAAGAGAAATAAGAAGTTTTGGAAAGATACTTAGTTGAATAAAAAGTTACTCAAAACTAATCTTTCCTAACTATGCTAGGACTTGTGAGAAGTGCTAGGCCAATCGTCTTGGCAAATTGTTGCAAGACTCTACAAAACATGTACCTAGTGCATTGTGTGTGGATGGAGTACTTGATCAGTACAAGTTATATCATTCACCACAAATTCGTTCGTTATGTGATAATCGATAAGAAAGTTCTTTCAAGATAAAGAACCAAAACCGAGGTCGGGAACCTTGATGTGTACTTGGTAAGGTTCATGCTATGAGAGAGAACATGAATGTAAAGGAAAATGCAAGTGTAAGAAGTTTGAACACATGGACACATTGCATGTTAAACTTCTATTGCAATCAATAAGTGTTTACACTTACGATATACATCACAAGGTTGTAATATGATATTGACTACCCGAGTGTGATGTCGACATTTGTCGTTTGAGTTATTATTAACTCACCTTGTATATTGTTATATCCAAACGGGTTGTAGTGACAATTGAACCCCGTTAAAGTGAACACGGATTAACATAGTATTTGCCCATAGTCACTTGTATGAGGTGACGTCTCGAAGTGACTAGAGTGTGATGCGATTAATGGCAAGTTCAAGTGCCATAGAGTCATGTGAGATGACTAGTCGATCACATAGGCAGACTGTTAGGAACATTTTGTCGGGCCTTATGACCGCTTATAGAGTTCTGGCAATTTATATAGCCTGGTCATGGCGAGAGCTACTATAGTATTCTAATGAGTCGATTCTTTTGACTAAAGACTATTCACCTAAGATGGCACAATTTCAGATTAACTTTGATTTGTGATTACTACGACCTTCGTAAATGGGGTCAAATGGGCACATTTTGGGTTATGATGGCTGTGGCTAGTTGAAGGGAATGAGTGCGATAGGAATTGTCCACCTCTAGTCAGGGTTATAACCATATCTCATGGCCACTCGAGGAGTAATGAACTGGAAATGCGTGGCCACGCTCGGAAGGTATCTATGATAGATAAATCCGGTCAATCAGTTATTCTCCAGATCGAGGAAACCACTCTCGATATGATCACTTGCAAGTACGACCTGAAAGACACCTTGCATTGAGTGGGAGATAGTAATAGGACAAGAGAATTGGTGACGCACACTTGTCGAGGACAAGTGGGAGATTGTTGGAATATGTGTCCTCCGACAATAATGCGATCACGACTGTTGATCATGATGATCACATGTTTAAATCTCATTATAAAGAATACAATTGGGAAGTAATTTTTTCTGTCAACTGGTCAACATATATCGGTAATGATTGGCTGACTAGAGTTTGACATTACTGTCGTGCGACGGTGGTGATCAGTTGACCCCCTAGGTCATACCTATAGGGCAACACTCTTAATTGATCATTTAATTAATCGTATAACGTTACAAGTTAATTAAATTACTTGAAAATTGACGGACGATTTTGGAAGTAAAATTTACGTATCACATTGAAATTTGATTAAATGAGATACGGTCTGAGTAATTGAATTGTATCATTACTCAGATGAAATTATTGTTTAAGAAAACAATTAAATTGAATGAATTATTATAAATACAATTTATTGTGATTTATAATTGGAGAAATATTTTGGTACAAGTAATTATGAATTACTAAGTTGATTTTTGTATATGACGTATTTTTATTAATACGTTGATTTTTAACATGTTTAAATACATAACAAATTTATGTTACATATGACATGTGACATATTGACAAATTGACAAAAATAATATGGAATCCATATTATCTAATGTACCGAAATTTAGAGGGGTTTAGGCTAAATATTGTGTTATTTAACTTAGTGGAAAACACAATCATTTGCATGATAGCCTAGCCATGCAACCCTAGTTTGCATTGTGAAGGCAAACAAGAGCGTGCATTGAGTCTCCTTTCTTCCCTCCCCTTCCCTCCTACCCGGTTTTTGAGATGGAAAAACCATTATGGTTTTTCATCTTATTTTACCTAATAACACACAAAAATGTTGTAGTGTATTATTCATTCTTTACTCATCCAAAAATAAGAATTCTAGAGAGACAAAAAGCTCTCTTATTCTTCTCTCCCAAAACCGAAAATATTAAGTGTTTTATAATATTTTTGGGTCATTTTTCTACAAGATTAATATTGTACTAGTAACTATAATATTAATTTTAATTAAGAGTAAGCTTTGGGTATAAATCCTTGGGAGAGATCCTACACTTGGGTCTTAGTTCATCCAAAAGGGAAAGCTCAAGAACAAGGGAGAAAGGTGATCTCTCTTGTGCCCATTAAACCGAAAATCACAATGTAAGAACAATGTTTCTTCCTTATTTTGTTTTAATGTTTGCATGCATAAGATCAATCATTAATTTTATGACAAATTAAAATAAAACATATATGAATATGTAAGTATATAGATCTACTTTTCCTTCAATATGAAGGGTGGAGGTGGGAAGGATGCTCGTAGTTCCTCCTCATGTAATCATCGTAAACCGGAAATTGACCCACTGAGTTGTCGTAGTAAATCCGGTCTAACCTTTGTTCAATGACTCGCCTCTCACTAGCGGCGGTTTGCTAACCCAACCGCATGTCATTCATAAAGGTAATCAAGTCGGCATGAAGTGGTGGCAGGGGAGGAAGAACATGGCTAGATGAGCCCTCACCGAAGTTGCCCCCCCACGGTTGAGGTTGGAAGGGTGGTGGTTGGAAAGACGAGGGGGGCATGGAGTAGTTGAGACTAGAAGGAGTTTCTCTCCGGTTGTCCCTACCATAGGTAATTGGTTGCACCGGGGGAGGTTGTGTTTCATCGGCATCCTCCTCAATCTCAAGGAGGTACGAGGCTTCACCGGGCTTGAACTTAAATTTAGAGGCGTTGGGAATTGGGACCGAATTTTTCTTTTGCACTTGCCAATAGTCGATCCCATCAAAAGGATTGGTTTTAATCCACTCAAGCTTTTTCGTTATCCAATCCTTTGTGATGTAGCTTTCCCCCCGGATCCACCTTAAGTTGGTCAAGTCCACCGGGTTATCGAGACACTTAGCAATTCGGGTGATGAGGCCACCCACATGGAGAGGGACTTTTTGCCCCGGAGACTTATCAAGCTTGCTCAAGTGAAGGGCCAAATGATGACCCACATTTATCTCGTAGGGGGTTGGGGCGGTGAGCAAATAAGAGCCTAAAATCTCCAACTCCACGACTCGGAATACCCATGGCTCATGAGTTGCAAAAATGGAGCCCTAAAATCTCCAAATCGATTTTTAAACAAGATGAATTTACCTTTTTGTGCTTGGGTTGCAAACACCACATCCGGAAAGTCGGGATCCGGGTTGGTGTCGGATGCCGCCGCCTCGACTAACCTTTGTTGTGCTAGTGCCATTTCTGCCCTTGTCCTCTTGTTTGCCATGATTTTTGGTGATTTGAAAGAGGAAAAAGGAAGGAAGAGTGATGGTTTAATGGAGAATGGAGGTTGGATGGTGAATGGATGAAGGTTGGTGATGATTTGATGGTGTTTGGTGGGTTTTAATAGAGTTGGGGAGGAGAAAGGAGGAAGATGAGAGAAGAAAAGATGGAAAAAGATTGAGAAAATAGGGGGTTTGCGGGTAGTATAATAGCTGAAAACGTGCGTCCCTACCGATGGTCCAACCGGCAGCCGGTTTGTCGGCAGGGAACACGCCCTTTTTTAAAAAAAATCGATTTTTCCCTCAACATAATTTAACTCACTGCCGGTGGAGGGGATCGGTTGCCGATCCACCGGCAGGGAGTACCCCTATTCTTCAATTTTGATATTCAGCGCAGTACCCTGCCGGTGGACCGGCTGCCGGCCTACCGACAGGGGCTTCCTCTCCTTGGTTTTTTTGTCCCTTCTCTTAATCAGTTGTATCCTATGCCGGTGGGCCGGCTGCCGGCAGAGAACTCTCCTCCTTCAAGTTTTTCCTTGGTTTTTCTTCAATGTGGATCTCCCTGCCGGTGGGCCGGCTGCCGGTAGGGATTTCTCCTCACCTCAGTTTTCCAATTTTTTCCTTGAAAAAAATTTAGCTCGCTACTGGTGGATGGCACCGGTTGCCGGTCCACCGGCAGGGAGCTACAATGCTACAATTTCAACTCGTTTTCTTCCTTGTAACTTATCAAATTAATTCCCGACTCCTTTACCTACCCAATTTTCGAGTTTTCAACTTTCAAATCGATGCCTCATGTCAGGATTTTGGGTAAAGTGAAGGGTCCCACCTTGCAATCCAAAATTTTCAAGAACGACAATTCCAAACCTTCTCAAGATCTAACTAAATGCATGCTATGTACAAGTGGTGGTTATTGAGGGACTCCACCAAACCAAGTCTTTGTTCAAAATTTTCAGCTTGTCTCCCTCTCGGGAAAGGGTTCCCCGAGGTAGAGCACTTTAATTCGACCCTTGTTGTCACCATCATAATAGTGCTTTACTCGTTGACCATTGACCTTAAAGATTCCCCCTTCCTCACTCCAAAGCTCAAAGGCACCAAATGGAAATATTTGCATCACCTTGAAGGGTCCCGACCACCTCGATTTAAGCTTGCCCGGGAACACCTTAACTTTGGAGTTGAAAAGGAGAACAAGGTGTCCCACACTTATGTCTTTCTTCATGATCTTACCATCATGCCATTTCTTTGTTTGGTCCTTGTAGATTTTGGAACTCGCATAGGCTTCCAACCTCAATTCTTCAAGCTCATTCATTTGGAGAAATCGGATCTCTCCGGCGGCATCAAAGTCAAAATTCATTTCTTTGAGAGCCCACCAAGCTTTGTGTTCTAGCTCAACGGGCAAATGACATGCCTTGCCATATACAAGCTTGTAGGGCGTTGTGCCAAGAGGTCTCTTGTATGCGGTTCTCAATGCCCATAACACATCCGGAAGCTTTTGTGACCAATCCTTCCGGCTCTTATTTGTTACTTTCTCCAATATGGCCTTGATTTGGCGGTTAGAAACCTCCACTTGCCCACTGGTTTGAGGGTAGTAGGCAAGGGCGATTTTATGCCGCACTCCATGTGATTCAAGTAGGGCTTTGAAAGTACTTTTGCGGAAGTGTGATCCGCCATCGCTTATGACCACTCTTGGGGTCCCAAACCTTGGAAAAATTGTTCCTTTGAAAAGTTTCATCACAACTTTGCTATCATTGGTGGGAGAGGCTACCACTTCAATCCATTTGGACACGTAGTCCACTGCTACCAAGATGTATTCATTCCCACAAGAGTTGGGAAACGGTCCCATGAAGTTTATTCCCCAACAATCAAAGAGCTCAATCTCCAATATGTTTGTTAGGGGCATCTCATTACTTTTTCCAATATTCCCAACTCTTTGGCATGCATCACACGATTTCACCAAATAATGGATGTCTTTAAACATGGAGGGCCAACAGAATCCCCCTTAGAGGATCTTGGCAATAGTTCTTGAGGTTGCCAAATGTCCCCCATAAGCGGAATTGTGAACTCGGTCAACGATCTCCAAACCCTCCTCTCTAGAAACACATCTTCGGAATATTCCATCCCCACACTTGCGAAACAAGTGGGGGTCATTCCAAAAGTACCTCCTTGCATCATGTCTCAACTTTCTCTTTTCTCTTGGTTCCATCTCATCCGGTATGAAACCATTCACAATGTAATTTGCAAGATCCGCAAACCAAGGAGTTTTGGAGCTAACTTCCATGAGGCCATCATCCCTTAGCCACTCATTGATAGGTCCACCCTTGTCTTGTATCCCATGATCCTCAATTGTCAATCTTGATAAGTAGTCGGCTACAACATTTTCCGACCCGGCCTTATCCTTAATCTCCAAATCGAATTCTTGGAGTAGTAAGACCCACCTCAAGAGTCGGGGCTTTGCATCTTTCTTCACCATTAATTGTCTCAAGGCGGTGTGATCGGAGTAAACTACCACCTTAGACCCGACTAGATATTGCCGAAACTTTTCAACGGCATGCACAATTGCCAACATCTCCTTTTCGGTCGTAGAATAGCCACATTGTGTTTGGTCAAGGGTCTTGCTTGTGTAATAGATGACATGATGCTTCTTGTTAACCACTTGCCCAAGGACCGCACCAACCGCAAAGTCCGATGCATCACACATGATCTCGAAAGGGAGGTTCCAATCCGGAGCCCGGATTATTGGAGCCGTGACCAATGCTTCCTTCAACCTATTGAAAGACTCAAGACAAGGTGCATCAAATACAAAAGGGGCATCTTTAAGGAGTAATGAGGTCAATGGTTTTGCTATCTTTGAAAAGTCCTTAATGAAACACCTATAGAATCCGGCGTGGCCTAGAAAACTTCTCACTCCCTTCACATTGGAAGGAGGTGACAAGTTTTCTATCCCGGCAACCTTAGCACCATCAACTTCAATACCCCTTTTAGAGACAATGTGACCGAGTACAACCCCCTCCTCTACCATGAAATGGCATTTTTCCCAATTTAGGACAAGGTTGTGCTCCTCACATCTCTTCAACACATTAGTCAAATTGACAAGACCATGATCAAATGAGTCCCCATGGACGCTAAAATCATCCATGAAAACCTCCATGCTTTTCTCTAGAAAGTCTGAAAAGATTGCCATCATGCACCTTTGGAAGGTGCCGGGCACATTACAAAGCCCGAATGGCATCCTACGATATGCATAGACACCTATGGGACAAGTGAAGGTCGTCTTTTCTTGGTCCTCCGGGTGAATGGGGATTTGGAAGAACCCGGAGTAACCATCTAGAAAGTAATAATAAGCATGTCCCGCAAGCCTCTCGAGCATTTGGTCTATAAAGAGGATTGGGAAATGGTCTTTAAGGGTGGCGGCATTAAGTTTCCTATAGTGCCATCCCATCACCGGTCTAGTGGGTAGGGGTGGTCCTGTCTTCTTGCTCAACCATGGTCACCCCTCCCTTCTTTGGTATCACGTGAACCGGACTTACCCATTTGCTATCCGTTATTTGATAGATAATCCCGGCCTCAAGTAATTTCAAAACTTCATTTTTAACTAACTCGGCCATTTTAGGGTTTATCCTCTTAAGACCATCTACCTTGGGTTGACACCCCTCTTCTAGGACAATTCTATGCATGCACAAACTCTGGCTTAACCCCTTCATGTCATCAATGCTATACCCAAGTGAGCTTCTATGAGTTCTCAAGGTTTGCAAAAGTTTCATTTCTTGCGACTCACTTAGATTAGCATTTATGATCACGGGGTAAGTCTCCCCTTTACCAAGGAAAGCATACTTGAGTGAGGGAGGTAAAGGTTTGAGTTGTACCTTTGGAGGGAGAAGGCCCTCCACCTTCTTCAAAAGCTCATCATCAACATCATGATCTTCTTTCATGGCTTCATCATGCAAGGAGATCTGAAAAACCTCTTCCATTTACGCCTCTTCTCGGGCTACTTTATGAACTACCTCATCAATCACCTCAATAAGGCTTAACCTTTCAACTCTTGCTCCTTTCATCAAATATGGGAAGTTAAATTCGACATTGTTACCGTCAATTTGGAAGGTTAGCCGCCCATTATTCACATCAATAAGCACTCCTCCGGTAGCCAAAAATGGCCTACCTAGGATGATGGGGGTATGGCTATCCTCCGTGATGTCAAGGACAACAAAATCGGCGGGGATTAAAAGCTTTCTAACTTTGACGGGTACGTCTTCAAGCACCCCCAAGGGACGCTTGACGGACCTATCCGCCAATTGGAGAGTCATGGTAGTAGGAGCAAGGTTATGAATGCCAATCTTCTTTGCGACTTTTAAAGGAATGACACTCACACTTGCTCCCAAGTCACAAAGAGCTCTTGATATAGGAAAACCACCAACTACACATGGGATTGAAAAGCTTCCCGGTCACCAAGTTTAGTGGGCATCTTTTTAAGGATATGAGCACTACATGCCTCTTCCATTGCCACTATCTCTTGGTCACCTAAGACCCTTTTCTTGGTCAAGATGTCTGTCAAAAATTTTGAGTAAGTTGTCATGTTCAAAATCACCTCCGTAAAGGGTAAGGTGACTTCAAGTTTCTCAAGCATATCACAAAACTTGGCATATTTAAAGTTTTCTCTACTTTTACGGCTCTTGAGGGATAAGGAATATGAGACACAAGTTGAGAATTGAAAGGTACCTTTGGAGGAACCGAATTCTTTTTTACCTTTTTGGTGTGTTGCAAAGGTAATTCTTCAATTGCTTCTTCCTCATAAGGAAGGTCTTCCACATATCCATCAACATCTTTTTCCACTTGAATTCCTCCACTTGAAGACTCTTCAAAAGCTTTCTTACCCTTCTTGGCTTCACTCACTCTAGCCGACGGTGTTATGGATGGGTTTTCCTTTTCACCACTCATTTCCATCCTATTCCTCTTGGGATCCCCATCAACTTCTACCTCAAGATCTTTGTAGGGGTCCTCAAGCTCTACACCGCTCCTAAAAACTACCGCATGAGCATGGTGGCTATTTGAGGTGTCCTTAGAACTTTGTCCTTGGGCTAATAGACCACCGGGCGGCCTTTGAGGGTTAGCCATAGCATGAGAGGCCATCCTTGATTCCATTTCCCTCATGTCTTTAAGGAACATAGCCCTTAAGTTTGCTTGTTCTTGTTGGCTTGCCTTTGCAAAATTAGCCATTTCTTGGCTATGTTGCATTTGCATGTTCTTTATCATCTTTAAAAGTTCATTTTGGGAGGGTTCACTTTGGGGTTCTTGATAAGGTTGGTTGGCTATGGGTAAAGGGAACCCATAGTCATACCGAGTGTTGGGACCTTGGTTGTTGTTTTGTCCCCCTTGAAAATTTCCTCTAGGATCATTGTTGTTGAAATTTGGCCCTTGCCCTTGATCTTGAAACTCTTGAGCATACCCTTGCCCAAATCCTTTATTAGCTTGATTCACTTGGTTCCCTTGATAGAACCCTTGGTTGTTTTGATTGCCTCCAAAATCTTGGTAACCTTGAGGTTGATTTCCAAAGTTTTGGTTGGCGTTTCTTAGATTTTGATATCCACCCCTAGGTTGAGAGAACCCGGGTGGATTATTTGGGGCTTGGGGTTGAAGATGTTGTGGGTATTGAATATTGGTTCTCTTGTAGCTAAAATTGGGGTGGTTCTTCAAACCCGGATGGTAGAAGTTGGTGTTTGGGTTGTAGACATTGGGATTGTTGTAGGGTGGTCTTGGTGGTCTTGTATTGTTGTAATAGCTTTGGAAAGCATTAAAGCATTGACATCTTGGACATTCTCCTCATACCCACCATTATAGTTGTTGGCACATATGTCAAAAGTGTGCCGATTCCCCCCACAAAGCTCACAAGGTAAAACTTGAGCTACTTCCTCCATGGGTGGACCATGTGAGGTGGTGGCTTGGTGAACTTGATTCCTTTGCAATTTCTCAAGTTGCTTGGTGAGAAAATCAAGCTTGGCATTTGTCTCAGCATTTGCATTAGAAGAGTTCTCCTTAGGAAATTTGCCATTTCTCCAAAGCATGTTTCCTCTTGAGCCATAATTTGCTTCCGAGTCTACCATCTTCATTCTTGATTAGTGTCGTCCCTTCTTCATCACCTAAATGATCAAATCCTCCCCCCGCGTAGGCATTTACCATTTCTTTGGTTCTAGGTAACAATGTTTGAAAGAAGGTTTGGGTGATGTACCACTCCGGGATCCCATGGTGGGGACAACTAGCAATAAGGTCTTGATATCGATCCCAAGCTTCACCCAAGGATTCCCCATCTTCTTTTTGGAAAGTATGGATTTCATTACGAAGCATGGCGGGCTTAGATGACGGATAGTACTTGGCCATGAACGCCTTAGCTAAAGCGTCCCATGTTTTGAATGTATCCGGAGGGTGAATATTCAACCACCGGTCCGCCTTACCCGTCAAAGAGAATGGGAACAACATCATCCTTAGAGTGTCCTCGGATACCCCATTCTTCTTCATCATTGAGACCTTTATCTTGAACTTTCGTAGGTGAGCATGATCATCCTCTTCAATATGCCCCCCGAACAAATCCTTCTCGATCAACCCAACTTGGGCGGGATGCATCTCAAAGTTGTTGGGAGCCAAAGTGCCAAAATTAATAGGGTTACATGAATCATTATGGTTAGGCCGATTGTGATCTCGTAGAGCCATTTGTGGTGGTGGATTTGGTGTTTGAGGGGGTGGTGATTGAGGTGGACTTGGAAGTGGAAAGTTGTGAAAGGGATTTTCTATAGGGATCTCAATTGTGTTGTTTGGTTGAAGTGGGGTTGTGGTGTCAATGATTGGTAGGGTGTGTGGGTTTGGTTGGTCTATGTTTGCTTGAGGAGGGTTCCGAACTCTATCAAGTGTCCTTGTCCTCAAGGTCCTAAAAAGCCTTTCGGGGTCGGAATTGAAGAGTAGAGCTTGATGGTTCCTTCTAGGCATGCACTCGACAAACCGTTAGTCTCCTAGTGTCTTTACACACTAGGGGAGGACAAGAAATCACACACTCTACAATGAAGCACACAACTACTAAAACAAACTAACAAGTGAGATATAACTAAAGCAAAGACACTTAATAAACTAAATATAACCTAACGCCATCCCCGGCAACGGCGCCATTTGATGATATAGGGATTTGTCGTCGTCTCCCAATCAAAAACAATTTAGTAAAGAACCCAAATTAAGTAGTATAATTGGGGTGTCGAATCCACAAGGATGGCGGGGGTTAGATACTTAGTTGGTTTAAATATTAGTTTAGTCAAATAAAAATAAAGTTGATTGACTATAAACTGAGATGCAAATAAGATATAAAATTAAACTAAATGAAATTTCTTCTATTCAAATGAATGAAAGCTAAGGTCTTTGGGTTCACTTTGGGTAAGTCGGGGAAGAGAGGGTTGTTAACAAGAAATGGGTAATGATAAAGGCCTATGAATGATCCTAATTTCTTAGTCAATTAGAGCTAACCAACAAGCATTTAATTAGTATGAAAAACTCGTCTCGACCATGCCATATAGGCCTTCCATTGTCTTTCGACCTAGGATAGACTAAACATGATTATGAAAGACTCAAACTTTCATTTAAGCGATCCATCAAACATTTCATAGGCATGGGAGTAAGGGTTTACAAACAAGTCTACACTTAGTTGAGACAAACTCATCACAAACATGCATAAAGACTATCTAATAGCATAGGCACCAAGATGGATCAAATATGTCTAAGAAAGGCTCCAACTTTCATTCAAACATCTCATTAAACACTTCTTAAACCATCTAATAGCATAATGCACCAAGATAAGTTAAACATGCTAATGAAAGACTCAAACTTTCGTTCAAACATTTCATCGAGCACTTCATATGCACAAGAGTAAGACCAATTAATTACCCAATTTCAAATGTTAATAACCTAATTTTACACCTTTAATCACCCAAGATCCCCCATGACCTTAGATAAGACTACTCACACATGTTCATGGGTGAGAAATTAACAACAAATTGCAATAAAACACAACCAAACATGATGAACATGGTAAAGTTTAATACTTTGGGTAAATAACAATTAAAGAACATTAGAAATGTAAACTAATGAAGTAATTGTAAATAAAATATGAGAATTGTACCAATAAAGAGGAAAGGAACAAGCTTGGACAATAATGAAAGATGAATTTCTTCTTGTCTTCCAAATACAACCCAAATATTAAATGTAAACTATTAAGAAAATGAAGAATTTGCATAAACAAAGGAAGAATTAAACTAGTAATTAAAGAAAGATTACAACTTTTTATTGAATGAAAATGAGAGAGGAAGTATTAGGGTTCTACTATTGAGGGAGAATAATAATCTAGTCTATTCTAATTTTCTATTCTAAAATAATGGTAAAAAAAAATGGTAGAATCTAGTGTGTGATAATGTGGTAGTCTTTTATACTAGTCTAATACTACCACTAATACAACCTAATAATAATAATAATAATAATAATAATAATAATAATAATAATAATAATAATAATAATAATAATAATAATAATAATAATAATAATAATAATAATAATTAATACTAATCTATCGACACATGACACAAACAAACAAGACAAACAAAACAAAATAAAAGGGGAAGGGGAAACACAGGTGAAACAAAGAAATCACGCGTCAGGGGGCCTTTGCCGGTCAACCGGCGGCCGGGGTAGGCACCGGTAGCGAGTCCATTGAAGCAAGGAGAAGAAATTGATGTGATGTAGTGGGAGCCGGGTAGTCGGCTGCCGGGGCATCGGCATGGAGAACGCGATTTGATGCGAGATTGTTGGATTGCGTGTTGCGTGCCGGTAGCCCGGCTGCCGGTGGCTATGACCGATAGCGAGAACTTCACAAAAGGAGAGAAATTGAGTGTGTGCCTGCCGGTGGGTTGAGTCGGTTGCCGGTCGGCCGGCAAAGAGCACATAGGGGAGGCGCGCGAGGGCTTCAAAGGGGAAGAAATGCGGGCTGCTGCTGCTGGTTGGTGCCGCAGTGGTGGTTGTCGGTGGATGGCGGTTCTGGGCTGGTGATGATGGGCTGATGTGGTGGTCGTAGGTGAGGTCCACGGTGGCCGGATGTGGTTACAAGGTGGAGTTAAAGATGGGTTTATTTATGGTTGTTGTTTGTTGATGTCGATGACAGGGGGTATAGGTGAGGTCGTGGTGGCTTCTACGGTGGTCAATGGTGGTTATGGGAGGTTGGGTTGTGAAGTTGGAAGTGGGAGGATGTTAGTGGTGGTGATGGGTG